>NC_143486.1:7127796-7427796 GCF_027475165.1 Benincasa hispida
GAACCACTTCTAGATCAATCAAGAATTTCCTGAGCCACACAACTTTCTTGGAAGCTTTACAAGATGCTACATACTCAACCACCATTGTGGAGTTAACAATGCACTTCTGCTTGGTGCTCCTCCAGACTATAGCTTCTCCATTAAGAGTGAACACTAATCCTAAAGTAGATTTCCTAGAATCCTTATCAATTTGGAAATCAAAATCCATGTATCTTGTAAGGATCAAATCCTTTGAACCATACACGAGCATGTAGTCCCTTGTTCTCTGAAGATACTCAAGGATGTTCTTAACGGTGGTCCAGTGATCAAGTGATCAATCCTGGATTAGACTGATATCTATTGACTATCCCCATTGCATAGCAGATGTCAGGTCTAGTACATAACATCTTATACATTAGGCTACCAACAGTCGATGCATAAGCGATCCGTCTCATTTCCTCAAAATCTTGAGGTGTCTTAGGACTAGGGGTGTACATAGTCCGGGTTGGGCCGGGTTGGAAGATTTATGTGGACCAACCCAAAAATTCGGGTTGGTTAATAATGAACCCTATGAGTTCTTTTTTGGAGGGTCAATCCAACCCAACCCAACCCAAAATTTTTGGGTTGGGCTAGGTTGGGTCACCGGTTCTTCTTTTTTTTTTTTTTTTTTTTTAAATTTGACTGTTTTTTCCGTTACTTAATCATTCTCTTCTCATTCTCTATTTGATTTTTGTGGATTAATAAACCTTCATATTTAAAAAATTGAACTGATTCTAAATATATTATATCAAATCAATTAATAAAAATTTAATATAAAAAATATGTAATCTTGTGAAATTTTAGCATTGACATTAAAATACAACCACCATAAATTCAGTGATTCAATATAAACTTCAAAAGAAACTTCCTCAAATAATTCAATTCAAATGTTCAAGTTCAAAATCTCTACTCAAAGACACAAAGTTTAATAATAATCATTCCAAGTTCAATAAAAAGTCCAAGTTTAATAATAACTATTGGTTTGTTACATAAAATTCTAAATCATTCAAAAGCACCATGAGCATGAAGAATGATTTTTCTATTGAGTTTTCTTCTTCATCTTTGATTCTTTGGTCTCTTCACTTCTCAATTCCTGAAAAAATTACAAGTACATTAAACCAAGAGGATCATTTATAAGTAATAATAATATTTGATCTTATGGTAATAAAACTTACTACTAAAATCATCACTATGCTCCAAATTCATTTCTTATTTCAAAACACTAGAGGAGGATGGACTCTCTACAAAACAAATCATGCAAAATTAAATATATTAATTATGAGCATTAAACAGGTTAGATATGTACAATAATAAATTCATTTAATTACCTGATTCAATATTTTCCCAAGTCTCTAACTCTTCAAGTTGTGGATGGAGATCTAGTAACACTGAGCCACCACGAATCCAATTTTGTGTACATATCAAGGCCTCCATTGTTTTTGGAGTCAAAGAACTTCGAAAGGAATCAAGAATCCCCCCTCATGTACTAAACGCAGATTCAAAAGCAACTGTAGATATCGGAACTACCAAAATATCTCGAACAATTTTTGATAAAATGGGATATTTGTAGCCATTCATCTTCCACCAATACAATATCTCAAAATCATCTTTATCTTCTATAACCTTGTCAGACAAATAAGAAGACAAATCATTCTCCACTTCCAAAGAACTTTCTTCTTCTTTCAACCTCTTAAAAGTTATCCACGGATCATCTATATCTTCGTCCATCCCATGATCATCTTCATTTATATTGACAGTTTTTTATTGTTGAGAATAATTTGTATTACGACTACCTCGAAGTGAAGTGTTATGTGATTTGTAAAAGTCAAATAGACGATACAAATATAATTTCACACTCTCAACCATATCCTTAACCACATCACTATCATTAACATTGGAAAGACAATAATTCAAATACTTTAACTTATACCGAGGATCAATGACCATAGCCAGAAACATCAATTTATTCATTTTTTCAAGAGAACCCCAATACTTATCAAACTTGGTCTTCATATTCATAGCCATTATACTTAGAACAGAGTTGGTATTGTTGTTCCATTTGTTTAAAGAAAATTGAATTTTATTAATTTCCTTATAACCAACATTAGAAGTCACATATGAAGATCCACTTATCGTTGTGGTGGTATCATAAAACCTCTTTAAAAACTTAATAAACACACCTACAGTCAACCAATCAGATGTACTTGGGGGCCCCAATCTTTTATTTCCACGATCATCTTCCTCGAAGTAATCAACAAAATCTGAGTCTTCTTTCTCCTCCTCTAAAGTTCTAAAAGCTTTCTCAAATTTAATTGCATGTTCAAGCATTAAATAAGTAGAATTCCACCTAGTTGCCACATCTAAACAAACAAGAGCCCTACACTGAATTTTTCCTTGTTTCACGCAAGCTTTAAACTTTTCCATTCTCCTAGGTGATGATCGAACATATCTCACAGCATTACGAACACTAGCAATAGAATCATGCATATCTTTCAGTCCATCATTCACAATAAGATTAATAATGTGGGCACAACACCTCATGTGTAATAGTTCTCCATCTAAAACAACTAATTTCCAACTTTTAAGTCTTCTCTTAACATAAGAGATAGCCACATCATTAGAACTTGCATTGTCAGCGGTGATGGAAAAAAAATTTCAATCCCCCATTCCAACAAACAACTCTTAATCATCTTTCCAATAGTCTCCCCCTTATGATTAGCAACTTGACAAAAGCTCAAAATCTTCTTATGCAAAGCTCATTCAGAATCAATAAAATGTGCAGTGATGACCATGTAGTTCACATTTTGTAGCGAAGTCCATGTGTCGGTAGTAAGACAAACTCTTTGAGAGCTTTTAACTAGAAATGATTTCAACTTTTCTCAACAAATTTGAACGATAACTCATTCATAATTATCATCTTAGCGCATGCTAGTCTACACACTTGTTGGCTAAACAATGTCGTCACAAAGTTACTAGCATTGACTCCTTTTCTATCATTTGAAGGTACGATAGTTAGGGTGGTTTGTCCTTTTTCTTCTTCTTTATATGGGTACTTTTTACATTGATTTCTTAAGTGCTTCCATAAAGTACTAGTTCTACAAGTATTACTATCCCATGCGTAATCTTTACCACAATAGTTACACTTGCACCTAGCTCCATCATGACCACTTGCTTCCATTTTTGTGAAATGATCCCACACAGATGAGGTTGGTTTATTAGGTCTCTTTCGATTGGACTTGGGAGGTAAAAGTGGTATATTTTTAGGAGTTTGGCTAACATTATAAGGGGGAGGAGGAGAAGGAGGAGGAGGCATTTCATTATTATCAGTTCCACCTGCATTACCGCTACTGTTGTCCATCTATAAAATAAATGAAATTAGTAAAAAAAACTTATTATACCTACCTATACAATTGAAAAAAACAAACAAACACTATCTATAACAAACACTATCTAACTGTATAAAGATTAACTCATAACAAACAAACACTATCTAGCTTCTCAATAAACGGTATATGTACACATTACACAATAAAAAATTAAATTAGTTTACTCACGGGAAAGTTTGAAAATTGTGATTCAGCAGTGTTTGATTTCGTGTCCGTTGTGACGACTTTAAAGAATCTATCTAACTATTCTCAAGACACTGCGAGATTGAATAAAAATTAATGTATTAATCAATCACGGTTAAACAGATGGCATGAAGCTTGTAATTAAGGCTATATAACGTTTTGCATACATAAGTATCTGATTTGAAATGTCAACAAAATTTTATCTTTTCAAATGTCAACAAAATGATATTTGAACAAAATGCATACAAAATGTAACGCACACTGCCATTTTCTTTGCTTTCTTCTTCTTATATAGAATATAACTGCTTTTCAACATTACAATTATCTTATCAACATTACATTTACCTTATCATATTAATATAAATGTTCCCTTTTAGTGTACTGGCGTAATTTTTGTTAATTAATTTTAAAAAAATAAATAGGATAATTGTAGTAAAGGGCCAAAAGAGCAGTAGAGCATTCCCTATAACAAAATGTAACAAATGTTATCTACTTGCTTTATTGAAGAAAATACCCCTAATGATGAGTCGTTCGTGAAGCTTCCTTGGAGTTGGAGCAGTAGGCGAGGCGGAGACCAGACTGGACAAAAATAAATTTGCAAGAGAGAATGAAGCTTGGAGATCGTGAAGCTTGGAATTGAAGCAGTAGGCGAGGGGAGCGGCGAGAGGAGCGGTTGAGGGGAGCGGCGTCCGGCGATTCGATGGCAGTCAAAAGGCGAGAGGAGCGGCGCGACGAGGGTTTCGATCTGCATCTGCGTGGCATGGATGGACTGGACAAAAGAAAATTTCAACTTGAGTCTTGAGCGGCGCGGCAAGGGTTTCATTCCAATTCTGTTTTTTTTTTTTTTAATATATATATATATATATATAATAAAAAGAAAGCGTAATCTCCATTCTTCGGATGGCATGGGCTTGGGCCGTGCAACTGCGTGCGTATTGTGTAATGCTCCCCTCCCTTTTATGTTTTATTTTATATATATATTCGACCCGACCTGAAATGGGGTAACCCGAGACCCGACCCGAATTTAAAATTTTTAAAATTTTTTAACCCAAACCTTGCGGTTTGAGTTGGGTAGTCCGGGTTGGTCGGGTTACCGGGTTTTTGGAACACCCCTACTTAGGACACTATTCCTTAGACAAAATAACTTCACGCTTGAAAGGGAGCAAACCTCTTTTGGAGTTCTGCATCGAAAATTTGACAAGCATCTTGTCAATGTATGATGTTTGGGACAGGGCTAGCGTTTTTTTCTTTTGATCCTTAAGGATCTGAATGCCCAAAACAAACTGCGACTCTCCCAAACCTTTCATTTAAAATTGGGCCACTAACCGATTTTTAATTTCAGGCAGTAAACCTACATCATTCCCAATAAGTAGGATATTGTCCACATACAACACAAGAAAAGCTACTAAAGTATTGATTATTCTCTTGTAAACACAAGACTCATCAACATTTTGATCAAATCCATAAGATTTGATCGCAGTATCAAATCCTATATTCCAAAATCAAGAAGCTTGTTTTAATCCATAAATGAACCGATTAAGCATGCAAACATTTTGCTTTTGACCTTCGATCAGGCTGCTCCATATATATGGTCTCCTCAAGATTTTCATTCAAAAAAGTAGTCTTGACGTCCATTTGTCAAATATCATAGTCATAATATCAGGCAATAGACATGGAAATTGGCAAGAAAATTAGGTAATGGTGGAATTAAATATGGAAATGGATCCAGGCTTCTTTCACTTTCGAACAATGCAAGATCGATAGTGGTCCTTGCTACTTGAATCTCCAATGGAGGAAATCTAATGGAGCGCAAGGGGGAATTCGGGAGGGGAAACGCGTGCGGCCAGCTACTGTGAAAACGAGGGAGAATGGCTGATAGTGAGATGAAGAAAGAAATCGAGTTAGGATTAGATCATCTTAGGCCTTTTCCCATGCGAGCTTAAAACTTTGTGCTACGAAATCCAATTAGTAGCAATTTTATGTGACTAAAATTGTTATCATCGTAATCGGCTAGTGTCATGGTCATGCTTGTCCAGGGCGTATTGCCTATGGCCGCATGTTCGTCTCCACCTCTTTTTATCATGATTTCATCCTATGTATTTCATTTTGCTAGTTAGTTTACTTCCTATATACTTTTCTTAGTGTATGACGTCGCTCATTTCCATATGCAAGGGTAGCGGATATCTTTTTGTTTAAAATGCACTATATGAAGGTAAGATTAATCATCATATCCTCATACTCGAAGTGGTATGCTATAAAGCTATTGTTGTTGCTTATTGCTTTCTAGCCTACTACAATCTTTCTTTACTCAAATCATGTTTTCAAACGTTTGCGAATCCTTTTCCTCTATACTCATTTTTGAGGTGGAGGTTGTGAAAAGCACTTGGTGTGCTATCGGCGATCCGAATTCGAATTGGCTAACTTGTTCTTGAGTGGGAACAAGTGTTGCACAATCTCTAAGTGAAGCTTCCGAAAGGGCAATTGTGACAGTTGGTATCAGAGCCAAGTTGGCTCATGAAGTTGAGAAGCTGTGATCATGTCTACTACGAAATAGTTAGGCAAATCCCATGTTGACCGGTTAGTCGAAATAGAAGAGCAAATGTTGTATCTAATAGAAGTCCCTAATTAAGATCGGTTCCTAGAAACTCGGTTACAAGAAGTCTCTAACAAGGCTAATGAAATCGACGCAGTGGCTGGCCCCTTGGACGGTATGCCCGTAAAGGAATTGTTAACAAGGGTTGAAACCCTAGAAGAAAAAGCTATAAGAACTGGTAATTTCGAGCATGGGGAAGGCTCGTCTGGGCCCTGTTGCCCCTATGGAAGAGCGTGTCAAAGAACTAGACAGCTTGCAGAAAGCGATAATTCAGATGGTAACTGAGTTATCTGAAGACTTTCGAGCCACTCTCGATGTCGTCCGAGCAGAGATTACGGATATCAGTGCAAGAGTTAACCTCACCATGAGAGCGGTGGGACACTAGACCCCAGCTAGGGGTGCAGTCCAATTCAACGGAGTAAAAGTACCCAAGCCCAAGTTCTTATGTGGGGCTCGTGACGTGAAAGCGCTAGAAAATTTTATCTTTGATATGGAGCAGTATTTCAGAGCTACGAGCATAGCTACTGAAGAATCAAAGATCACATTGGTAATGATGCATCTAGCAGAGGATACCAAGTTATAGTGGAGGTCTCGTTTCCTGGACATTCAAGAGGGTCGGTGCACCATCAACACATGGGAGAGACTGAAACAAGAGATGCGATCTCAATTCTTCTCCAAAAATGTTGAAATTTTGGCAAGATGTAAGCTACAAGAATTGAGATATACCAACACTATTAGGGACTATGTGAAACAATTTTTAGGGCTAATGTTAGACATACGGGATATGTCCGAAAAAGACAAAGTTTTATGTTTTGTCGAAGGTCTGAAATCGTGGGTAAAAACAAAATTATATGAACAAGGAGTACAGGATCTTCCAGACACGTATGCAGCGGTCGAATGATTGTTCGACTTAACTGATGAATCTCAAGAGATGAGGTAACACTCGAGATCCCAAACTAGAGGGAGTAAGAGCAACTGTTCAAGCCCATCGAGCAATAATGGGGGAGACAGAGACATCAATGGGGATGGCAAACCACTTCAACTGAAGACTGGTAATACGTGCGAGGGCCAAATCAACAAAATTTTCATCAGTCCCCATTCTATTATATATGCAAGGGGTAGAACAAGGCAAGCAAGTGTCCGAAATGAGTAGCCTTTAATGCCTTTCAAGCCTCATTAACCTTGGACTTGAAAAGAAAAGTTGTTCATACAGAGGACGAGAATATACAAGCAGAGGAAGATGAAACCCCATGAGTTGGGGCTCTAAAATTCTTAGCTGCCCCTCCAGAGGAATATGGGAGAAATAAGGAATCCCGAAAAGGTGGATTGATGTATATAAATGTTTGGGTCAACCATAGATCGGTCAAGAGTACTATGGTCGACTTTGTAACCACCCATAATTTTATGTCTGAAATAGAAGCCGGATGGTTGAATCTGCGTTGTGAAGGAGGCGTAAGAAAAATGAAAAACAGTGAACTTTGTGGCATTGCCTATTACAGGAATAATAAAGAGAACGGTCATAAAGTTGGGGGATTGGAGTGGCCCTGTCGATTTCATGATCATTAAAATGGACGAATTTGACATGGTGTTGGAAATGAAATTCTTGCTCGAGCACAAGGTAATTCATATACCCCTCTCCAAATTCTTAGTGATCATAGGATCTACGCCCACCGTTGTGCATGTGGAGATCAAATAGTCGAACGAGATAAAGATGATCTCGGCCCTCCAGTTGGAGAGGGACCTTACCCATGAGTTAATTGAAACCATGGAAGGGAAAGCCCCTTAAGAATTCTGTGTGTCTTTGAAAAGTGTTGCGTTGTCGAGTCGGATAACTTACACAAGTCCCTGCCTCCAAAGAGGAGGAAAAGGTTCCAAATTCCGAAAGTTCCTACCAGGGGACAAAGTTCGAGTAAGATTGCGTCCAAAATAGTTTCGATTGCGAAGCCAAAGAGAACGTCCCCTCATGAGGAGATATGAAGAACTAATGGAAGTCATCGAAAAGGTTGGGAAAGCCTCTTATTGGGTGCAATTACCGTCGTGGTTGGAGATTCATCCTGTCATCCACATAAGTAGATTGAAGCCCTATCACCCTGACCATGTTGATGAGTGATGTAGTGTTATGACATGTTCGCCTACCACGACGAAGAGAACGACAGAGGAAGAAGTCAATGAGAGACTTGTTGGAAGAAGCAGTAAAGTTAGAAGACCAAGACAAGGTTTGGAAGAGTTTCTGGAGAGGTGGAAAAACCTCCAAGATAGAGAAGTTCGTTGGGAGTGCACAGAAGACCTTAAGGCAATTACTCAACAATTTGTTGAGTTCGGGTAGAGACGATTGACGGGGACGTCAACCAATTGAGTGGGAGAGAATGTCATGGCCATGCTTGTCCAAGGTGTGTTACCCATGGTCGCATGTCCCCCTCTACCTCTTTTTACCATGTTTTCATCCTATATATTTCATTTTGCTAGTTAGTTTACTTTCTATGTACTTTTCTTAGTGTATGACCTCTCGCCTATTTCCATATGCAAGGGTGGCGGATTTCCTTTTGTTTAGAATGTACTATATAGGGGTAAGACTAATCATCATCTCCTCATACCCAGTGGTGTGCTATAAAGTAGTTGTTGTTGCTTATTGCTTTCTAGCCTACTACAATCTTTCTTTGCTCAAATCATGCTTTCAAATGTTTACAAAAACTTTTTCCTCTAAACTCGTTTTCTCTGAAACAGGGGTAGAAGTTGTGAAAGTTACTCGGTGTGCCATCGGCGATCTGAATTCAAATTGGCTAACTTGTTTTTGAGCGGGAACAAGTATCGTACAATCATTAAGTGAAGCTTTCGAAAAGGCGATTGTGACCGTTGGTATTAGAGCCAAGTTGGTTCGTGAAGTTGAGAAGTTATGATCATGTCCGCTACGAAACAGTTGGATAAGTCCCATGTTGACCAGTTGGTCAAGATAGAAGAGCAAATGTTGTATCTAATAGAAGTCTCTAATCAAGTTCGATTCTGAGAAACGTGGTTATAAGAAGTCTCTAACAAGGCCAATAAAATCAACATGGTGGCTGAACACTTGGATAGGATGCCCATAAAGGAATTGTTAACAAGGGTTAGGACCCTGAAGCAAAAGCTATGAAAACTGGTAATTTCGAGTGCGAGGATGGCTTGTCGGGCTCTGTTGCCCTTATGGAAGAACGTGTCAAAGAACTAAATAGCTCGTAGAAAGTGAATTCAGATGATGACTGAGTTATCCGAAGACTTTCAAGCCACTCTCATAAAAAATCGAATTCTAGTGGCGATAATGGAGCCAAATGTTAATTTAACCTTTCTGAAATTTTTAAAAAATAAGACAATGATAAAAATAATAATAATAAATTAGCAGCAATTTCAATATAGATATTTTTTTCAATCTAAAATTTTTACTCTCACAATCTATTAAAAATGTATCGTTAATTTTTTTAACCTAATTTTTCATATTTGTATTACTTATTATATATTTATTTTAATTAATTTCAGAACTAAAGCTACAAAATAAGTTTCTTGTTTCTCGTCAGGATATATGTATCATACCATTCACAAGTAAGTTTCAAAATTTTCTTAATCTTTTTAATTTTCGTACTTTTAAATCTATGTAATAATTCATAATATTTTTATTGAGAAATATCTCTGTAGAGATAACTCTATATTAATATGGATATATTTTTTAAAAGAAAAATAACAATAGAGACCATAGAGTCATCATCTTCAAAAGGAAAACATACCTTTGATTCTAATATATTATATGTAGAAATCAATTAGAAGAACTACCTGCAAATCATAGTCTAAAAACTAAAATTTCTAAATATAATAATAATATTTAAGATCAAGTTCATAGAATATATTTACAAGGTCTTTGTCAGTCTCAGAATCATATTTTTTTCATTCAAGAAATTTGGATCAATTTCAAAACATGAAAACTCGTAAAGAAGAGTTGTAATATGTACTAAATTAGTTAATCTATCGAGCTATGAAATTTATTTTTACATTTTTGTACAATTTTTTTAATTACATAGTGCCCATATACAAAATTTCTGGCTCTGCTGCTACCTATACAATTTGGGTTATCAACTCATTTGAATTAGGTTGGGTTTAAATAAAAGAAAATTTTGTAGGTAGAGTCAGTGGGTTCACCTAAAATAACTCAAACCAACCTAAATCAACCCAAACTTATTGTTAACTTTAATATATATATATATATATATACACACACACATAAACTTATGATGCAATTATATACATATATTTATATAAGTTATATAAATTTTTTTTTTTTTTGGGATAATCTACTTTAATAACTCCTAAAAATAGTTTTTTAACATTTTGCAAAGAAAAAAATCATTATATAAATTAAAAACACGTTTAAATATTAATTCAATATATGAAAATAATTCAATCAAATTTTTTCGTATTAACATCTTACTTCTTTTTAGAACATAAATTTGAATAAATAATCCGATTAGCCCGAATCAACCCAACCCAAATGTTTCATAGTTAGGTTGAATTCATTTTTTAATAGAGATTATTTAGATTAAAGAAATTAACAAATCAAACAATTGAGTTGAATCTAAAAACTCCTTCAACCCAACTCAATCCATGAACATCCTACCTACAACTAAATTTCAATCCCAATTCCCAAAAAACTTCCCCTTCACCGGTGCCTAGCCTAACAATTCATTTTAGCTTTTGGTTTAAATATAGTTTAAAATATTCTAAAAAAAAAAAAAAAAACTTAAAAAGATATATTTATTGAGAAGCATTCAGCTTCTATATTCATTCCATTCAAAAGACAAAGGACACGAGCTAGGGGTGCAAGAAAAAACCAACAAACCAATATAACTGCCAAAACTGACTGAAACCGCTCGTCGGTTCGAGTTGAAACCGGTCGAGTTAGCGGTTTTGAGTTGAAAATATGTTAAAACCTAAAATTTTCAGTTCGAATCAGGTTGGGCAGGAAAATGAATTGCAAAACTGAGTCGGCCAATTAAATACATATATTATGCGGCAATAGCCTTCTGGTCAAGTTGGCGAGTTTGTGCACCTTTGTACACAAGGTTGCGAGTACAAAATTGGGTGATGCTGGATTTTGTTTTAATTTTCGAAATTTACAAGATAATCCCTCTTCTGCAAGTGAGTCTGCGCCCACACAGTGTCAGTCAGTAAACCGAGAACCCAACCGCCCCAACCACCGGTCTGAGCGGTTCAGTTTACTATTGAACCTGGTTCGGTTTCAGTTTCTTCATATTTTTAATCAATTAATAGGTTTGGTTCCAATTTTCTACTAAAACCGAGTCGAACTAAACCATTTAGACCCCTTACACGAGCATATGATCTTCCAGGCTTTTACACAGAACAAAACAAGAAAGTAGGATCACGTTGGATTTTACTTTATTCAAATTCATGCATTCATGCAGCAGTCAACAATTTATTGATCAAAAAGACATCACAAGCCTGCAATTTCAGCACAAGTGTTCTACATATATTGATATTGTGTAGGGAACTCTCATTTCTTCCCACTCTTCTTCAGGCCAGAACCTCCAAAGGTCCCCTTCTGTTGAGCCTTTGCTCTAAGTTCCTTGAGCGCCTGCAAAACATCAAACTCAAAACTATAGTTGGTAGCAATCTTCGTGACGGCTGATGGACCACAAGAAAAGTTATGAGACAGTCTCAACTTCAAAAGTAATGGTTCTCACCTTTTCCTCTTCCTTCTTCTTTTGAATTTTGGCCAGATCCACCTGTTGAGAAAATCCAGTAAAATTCAAACCGTAGTTCTGAAGATAATACGGGCCTTTTAACCACTACCTTGTCATGCTACTTAGCTGACAACAAAAAAAAATTCTCCACATCGAATTAAGGTACAGAAAGTTACAGATACAAGTTCTCTCCATCTTCCTTTCCATGAAAGCAACCATTGATTAAAAATGACTAATAAATGGAATAGGCAGTAATTTCAAGTGAGAGCATCAATTAATGATTTTAGCTTAAACTTCCCTTCCCCCCGGTGAATGGAATGGACAGAAATAATTACTTATTGAACTAAAAATTTAAAAAAATAATACAAAAATGTCTTAGCTTATAGTGAAAAGGGCAAAAAGCTATGTCAAACCCATAAATCAGGTGCACATTACTTAAATGTAAACATTTCTCCTCGAGGAGTTTTGATGAGAACCTGAGAGTGGGCACCCCACATTTGAAACTTTTGAAGCATAAAATCCTTTACAGCATTAAGACTTCATTTGCCAGTTCGGATGTAGAAAAGAAAGAGGAAGCCGAAGAAGTCCTTTCAAGTTTATTAGTCAAGACTCAAATGCTCTACGAGCCTTTTCCACTGATCCCTTGACCTTTTATTTATTTATTTATTTATTTATTTTTGGAAATGGAAGGCGAAAAGGGTAGCTGCTCAATGTCTCGACCCTTCCTTAGTTCAAGAGTAAAAGGGTCCTTTTATTGGCCAAGGTTATTGCTTTTGCTTCACAATTAATTTCTCATTTCCAATGATTCAAGGTTATTCACGGCAAGAAAATCCTTACTTTGGACAAGAATACCTTAATTGTTATACCCAAAATTCTTCAATTCTCATCCATAGCAAAATAAGATTACATCTACTTCCCATGTTTGTCACCCAAGTTGGAGTTTTCAAAATTCTTATCCAGCCGTTCACCAGAAATCACCACAAGAGCAATGTCCATCTTTGAAGTGATGATAACGATTAACATCTCTAATAGTAATTTCCCTCTCAGTGATTTTCGATATGAACTTGATTGCAACATGACAATCCTCACAAACTCGAAGGTTCTTAATAATCAAGAGCTTAGTTCCCACAGGTGTGCTGATGAGTCCAAAAGCAATGGCCAATCTTTCACTATGACAACACACCATATCAACCTTTTCATCATCTTCAACATCGTGGAAAACTGACCCAATTTGCGGTGCATAGCCAGCTTCTTTCATCAACTTCCCTATCCATTTTAACTCGGCATAGATTGCTTCAGACTCAGGATGAGAAGTATCTTCTGACAAGAAGGCATGAACTTTGTTTCTCACTTCTATCCAACTACAAGCAATACTTTTCTTCAAGCCCTTATCCATCATTAGATCCCTTAGTCTTGCAACTCCTTCCCAATTACCAGCTTGAGCATACATATTTGACAGAATAACATAGTTCCCGCCATCATCAGGTTCAAGCTCAATCAGCTTCTCTAGTGCTAGCTCACCCATCTCCACATTGCCATGGATTTTGCACGAGTGAAGCAACGCACCCCAGACACCAGCATCTGGCTCTACTCTCATTTCCATTATGAGGTTGTATGCTTCTTCCAAGTGACCACAATGACCAAGTAAATCAATCATACAAGTGTAGTGTTGAACAGTCGGACATATAATGTAATCACTTACCATTGATCTGAAATACATCTTCCCTTCATTAAGCAACCCTCCATGGCTGCAGGCAGCGAGAACTCCAACAAAAGTTATATGATCAGGTAGAGCTTTCCCTTTCATCTTCTCAAACAAGTCCAAAGCTTCCTTAGCATGACCATGCATTGCATACCCAGTGATCATGGCGTTCCAAGAGACTACCCTCTTCTCCTCCAATATCTCAAACAAACTCCTAGCAACATTAACTGAGCCACTCTTGGCATACATATCCACCAATGCAGTTTTCACCTTGTCATTTGACTCAAATCCATGTCTCCAACTATAACCATGAAGCTCCTTCCCTTGAGGTAGAAGGCCATTGTCAGCTGAAGCTGAGATGGAGATGACAAGTGTCCCCTCAGTGGGCTTCACCCCATCAAACGCCATCACTCTGCATAGAGCAAGTGACTCATCTGGTTGCCCGTTTTGAGAATAAGTTGCAAGCATGGAGTTCCAACACACAGCATCTCTCTCATCAATTTTATCAAACACCTGTCGAGCACCCTCTACACAACCACATTTAGCATACATATCAATTAGGGCCGCACCAACAAATACATCACTCTCCAACCCAATGCGTAAGACATCTTTATGAATCTTCTTTCCCTCTTCCATGGCAGAGAGAGCAGAGCAAGCTTTGAGCACAAATGGGAAGGTATACTTATCGGGCACAAGACCATGATCTTGCATTTGGTAGTAAAGCGAAATTGCAACCTCATATGGTCCATTCCAAGCATAACCTCGAATCATAACATTCCAAAGGAACAGATTTCGTTTGGAAATTCTATCAAACAAGAGATGAGCATTTGTCAAAGAGTTGCAAATGCAGTAAAGATTCACTAGTTTAGTAGCCAAGAGAGGGTTGAAACTAATACCCATTTGCCACATACGAGCGTGAAGCTGCTTTCCAGGCTCTATCGCCTTTCGGATGACGCAAGATTGAAGGAGAGAAGCATAGTAAGACACCAGCGATTGCTCCAAAGTGGGCTCAAGAGCTGGTCTTGGAGATGGTCGGACTGAGTGGGCTTTAGTGCTCTGGTTCCGAGATGAACATAAGTAGAAATGGGACGTTCCAGAAAGAGAAGATGAACCAACGAATACAGATTTGATGTAGGAGAGAAACGAACATGAAGAAACTCTCTTTGGGCACAATACAAGGTGGAGAGGCATTCTACTAGTCAGATTTAGCCAAAACAAAAAAAAGGCATTGGACTTGTCGATTCACTCGTTACGGCAAATTCCACCTAATGTTTAAGAACAAACAATCCAGTATCCTGATTTCTACCCAAAAACACACAACCAAACAATGAAAGTAAGGCAGATTGAAACTCTACGATCCCAAAAGTTGCATTCAAAATAAAGAACCATAAAATAATAAATTCAAAGCATACCTCGTCATATTCTTTCTTCTCAACCTTGGGTTGCTTCAACGGCTTTGCTTTCCCTCCTACAAAAATATAGGACAAAATCGATTCTCCATATCAAGTTTAAATGGTAAAAAATTAAAAAAATTAAAAAGGGAATCGAATCATATATCGTAGCATAGACAAAGATGATCGAATCGAAATTAAAAGCTAACATTTTCCAAAAGGATAAGGAAATGACGTACCTTGCTTGGACGACATGGCTGAGAAATTGGCCCGAGTCGAAGAGCACAAAGAGGGATCGCTCGTGCGCTGCAATTCACGGCTCCCAAATCCCTAATCGGTTGTTTGGGTCCCGCGGATGGATGACCAGGTAGAGAAGATGAAAATTATCGCTTTTTTTTAAAACATTATTTATATTATAAATATGTTAAATTAGACTTGATATAGATGTCTATTATTAATATCTATTGAATATGTGTTAGTTATGTTATTCACGTGTTTCAAGATTAGCATGTAATTCATGCCCTACTTGTCAAATTAGAGTGATATTTGATAGATTTTGGAAGACAGTGATCAATCCAAAAATTGGAGAAAGTGGAGAAATTCATTCTTTGTTATTTTTATCTACTTTTTGTTATTTATTTATGTTATATATTTATATATTATATTATATTTATTTTATAATTTATTTATTTTATTATATGTTCTTATTATATCATATTTTTTCAATATATGTGTTCTAGTTATGCACCGTTGTATTTCTCAAATTCACAATACGTTATCAGCACGAGCTCCTATCGTTTTCCTCGTTAAAGGTAGGTTCTAAAGGTATGTCAGTTTTTCTTTCTTCATTATAATTAATAAATTTAACTTTATTTTGCATATTTAATATATATTAAATTTCTAATATAAATATAGTATTTTATTATAGTGTTGTCATGACAAATCTCACAAAATTAAAATTTTTCACCCTTGGTATTAACGACAATAATTATTTGTCATGGGTACTTGATGTCGAAATCTACCTGGATACTATGAATCTTTGAGAGACTATTAAAGAAGCAAATACGACTTCCAGTGAGAACAGATCAAAAGCTATAATTTTCCTTCGTCATCATCTCCACGAGAGATTGAAAATAGAGTACCTTACAATAAAATATTCATGTATCTTATAGAAAAAAATTGAAAGAGAGGTATGAACATCAAAAAACAGTTATTCTTCCTAAAGCTCGTTATGAGTGGATGAACTTAAGGCTACAAGATTTCAAATCAGTAAGTGATTACAACTCTGCATTATTTAAAATCAGTTTGAAATTGTTATTATGCGGAGACAAAATTACTGATGTTGATATGTTAGAGAAGACATTTTCTACATTTTATGTTTCAAATATGTTATTGCAGCAGCAATATCGAGAGAATGGTTTTAAATAATATTCTAAACTAATTTTATGTCTTCTCGTAGTTGAACAAAATAACGAGTTATTGATGAAAAATCATGAATCTCGATCAACTGAAACGACACTATTCCTTGAAGTGAATGATGTGAATTTTAATACTAATCATGGTTGAAGTCGTGGTCATGGTCGGAGTCGTGACCATGGCAGATGAAGAAATAATTATTATTTTTGTGGTGGTCATTCTAATCATTCAAATTTTTAAAAAATAAAAAATAAAAAAAACCACACAAAAGAATGATCACAAAGGAAAAGCTTCACAAAATAAGAGTTCAAAAAGTATTGAAAATAAATGCTCCTGATGCGGAATGACTAGGCATTGATCACATACCTATCATACGTCAAAACATTTAATTGATCTCTATCAAGCATCCCTAAAGGAAAAAGAGAAAAATATGGAAGCAAAATTTGCATACCAGGATAATGGCACATTTGACTCATCCCATATGACAAGTTTGGATGTGGTATACATTTTGTCTTCTTGTTCTGATAATGATTCATCTGGAAAGGTGCGTCCTTTTGTCGTGTAGGCACCTAAAGTGGAGCTAAAAGAGCTTCCTTATCATATGAAGTATGCCTATCTAGGAGAAGCCAATGAGCAAGAAGAGAAATTGGTGAAGGTCTTGCAAACATACAAGCTTGTCATTGGGTGGACGTTGGCGGATATCAAAGGTATTAGTCTCATTGTGTGTATGCATTATATTTCTCTTGAAGAAGGAGCTAAACCTTGTCAGCAACCCCAACTGCGTTTGAATCCTGTCCTGAATGAGGTCATTAAGAAAGAGGTCTTTAAACTCCTCGATGCAAGTATTATCTACCCTATTGCTGATGGTGAATGAGTCAGTCCTATACACGTAATGCCTAAGAAAATAGGTGTTACTGTAGTTAAAAATGAGGAGGGCAGTTTAATTCCTGTAAAAATTTAAAATGGATGGAGAATGTGTAGTGGTAAGTCTAGATCGATCCGCAGGGAAGCGCGATTTGTTTCGTTAAGCCAATTTCCTAACTAGGAGGGTAAATGGGGGGTTTTTGTATGGAAGAGATAAAAATGTGAAACATAAAATGCAAGGGTAAATGTAATCTAGGATATGGGTGTGAAACTCGGATTTCTATTTTCCTTACTTAAGCAAGTGATAAAAGGAATTAACTAAGTAAAAGTTAAATCCTAAGTTAAGGGGAAGGAAATTTCTAAGTGTTAAGTAGATTTTCCTTGAATAATTTAAGTTGAGCTTTAATTGGTAAAATTGTAATGAAATTTGTATATAAATAGGTTGTTGAAAACAGTTAGTGTGATTGGTGAAAGAAGGAATGGAGATTTGAAAGGAGAAAATAATATTGGAAAAGTTGAAGAAAAATATTAAGTGGGAATAAATATAGAAATTAAGTACGTGGAATCAATGTGGAATAATATGAAGATTGAGTTTGGAAAATTCGGGGAAGAATTTCGGCTAAGTATAGAGAAGTTATGTGAAAAACGTTATGGCTGAAGGACCAAGAAAAATATGGAAGTTATGTGCAATGCGTGTTGTGCACAAAGCACTGGAAGGCAAGTGACTAGTGACACAATTGTGTAGAAGTTGTACGGAGACAAACAATTCGCAGTAGCTAAGAGCGAGATCGTTGAGAGTGAGATCAGCGAGATCGTTGAGAGCGAGATCATTGAGATCGATACCAGTGAGATTGGAGAGGAAATGGGAGAGAGCGAGATTGGATAGAAGATGGGAGAAAGCGAGACCAGCGAGAAAGCTGGAGAGAGCAGGAGTGGAGAGAGCAAGAGTGGAGAGAAAAGTTGGAGAGAAAGCTGGAGAGAGCGATATTGGAGAGAGCTGACCAGCGAGATTGCTGGAGAAAGTGAGAGTGAAGAGAGCGAGACCAGTGAGAAAGTGGGAGAGAGCGACACTGCCGAGAGTGGAGTGAGCGGCACTGTCGAGAGTGAAGTGAACGGCACTGCCGAGAGCGGAAAGAGCGACAATGTCGAGAGCGGAAAGAGCGAGAGCGCCTATGCATTAGCCTTGCTTTGTCTGATTCGAACGTCACGCCCACGCCTCGCCTATGCATTGAACGACCGAGCAAGCTTCTGGGCGATGTATTTGGACGCGTTGGGGTGGATTATGCATGTAAAAATCCTAATTTGAATACAAACAAAGCTTGAAGACGTAAGGGCAAATGTCAATTAAAATCTAGGTGTCTGATTAAGAGAAATTCTTAAACCCTAAGAAATTGTGTTGGATGCGTTTGGGAAGAACACATTGAATTAAGGTGAAGTTAGCTTACGTTAATAAAGGGAGGATTAAACATTTGGTCATGCAGCCAAGTAGATGCTGTCAATTCCACGAGAAATTTGAACGCCTATAAATAGGGAGTTGGGATTTTATTTTCAAATCACACAAAAATCATAAATTTCGTAGAGAAAGTAGAGGGCAGTGAGGGTTCAAGGGAGTGTGTCAACTTTGGACGAGAAGATCTACCAATCTACTCGTGCGTTTGGAGTGATTCCAAAGCCATCTGAAAGCTCTGAAAGTCTAGTTTTCAGAGTAGGGCTGTTGGAGGAAAAAGCTCAAAGGAACTAGGCTGGAGGTTGAGAAGCAGGCAAAAGGGTCAGACTGTCAGATCAATCTGAGCCAGTCTTGAAGATTTTGAGATTACGGAAAAATCACGAGGAATTCTGAGCTGAAAGTTTAGGGTAAGATTCCTAAGACATTTTAGAATAAGTTTGTAGAAGGAAGTATTTCCATATAAGGTTCAAAACTATGAGTAATCTAAGTTGTAAGTTGAATCTGGATTCTAGGGGTGAAAAAGGGACCCGAGGAGCTATTAGAGTGAAAAGTTCCTAAGAAATCGAGGTGAGTGGCTAAAATGTTTTCGAACTAAAATGTTTTTAATTGTTTTGATTACAAACGTTTTACAGAAAGCATGTTTGCGAAAAAAAAGTATGTTTGCGAAAATAATTCTCATGCCTCCTAGTTTTATAAAGTGGTTTCCAAGCAAATTTGAATTGTGATTTGAACGCATGCATATTGTTGAAAAACTATTTACATATGTTGATTTCATCCAGCATGCATTATCATCTTTAAAGCTATGTTGTATATGTATTATACTGTACATGCTTTAAAGAGAAAAGTTGTTTATAAATAGTTTTGGTAAAATGTGATGTCAAAGTACAAGGAGAAGGCATCCATCCAACTAGATACTGAAGTACAAGGAGAAGGTATCTATTGGTACTGAAGTACGTTTGAGAAGGTACCAAGCCAACGGGATACTGAAGTACATTGGAGAAGGTATCCTAGTAGCTCGATACTGAAGTACAAAGAGAAGGTATCTGAGTCGTAGTACCTAATGTGTGAAGGTACTTAGTGTGGCCACAGGTGAATAAAGTCAGAGATTGAGCAAAAGGGTCCTCTCTGGACTAGTAGTTGGTGTTGGGATTATTTTACCAGTTATACAATACTTTGATTTGAGAAATGATTTTACTGTTTTATGTTTAAAACAACTTTATATAATTTACGCTTGGAAAATATTTATGCTGCAAAAGTTTATATTTCAGATAAAACTATTTTCTGAAATTATGCATGAGAATTTACTATGTTTTCTCGGTCACTCACTGGGCGTAAGCTCACCCCGTTTTCAAATGTTTTTGTTTTTCCCCCCTACAGGTAGCAGTCAAATCCTCTGAAGACAGCTCAGTATCTGTTCTGCCACTAAAGGACTAAAAGACTTGTAACCGTTTGCTAGGTGGTTACGGTTAATATTGTACACATGTTACTATTGTTCATATAGGGACTAAGGTTTGTGGGTTTTGGGACTTGTAAATCTAATGTTGTAAATACTCTAAACATATTAAGTTTCTAAGTTAATAAATTGTGGGTCTACAGCCGTCCCGTTGCATATAATTTGTATTTGGTATCAGAGTTATTCTGCAAGAGTTTTTAGATAGCAAGTGTCAGCCTAAGGGTTGATAACTGCTGCAGTCACACCCTTCTCTAGGCTAAGAGGGTGATCTGGGGCGGGGTGTGACAATGGGTCTATCTAATTTCTAGAGCAGGAGAGAGAATCCTATGTAATTTCTAGCATGGAATTCAATAATTAAACAAACATCTTCTATGCATGCACAACTACTAAATCGATTTTGCTTAACTAGTTTCTACAAAGGACGACAACCAATTAAAACCGAATTGATCTAGTGTCCTAATCATTAATCAAGATTCGAAAAGCAAACCTTAACTAAACTATATGCTCTTAATTCTATTAAGTTCGATAGCGTCCATATAGGATTAAAGTTCATATTCATGAAGATTAAGGATTCGATTGTGTTGACTAACTGATTGGACAACCTAATTCAATTAATCAATTTGTACTTTGAACCTAGGTTGAACATGCATTACTAAGATTCAAGTCCAACCTATAAATATAAGCATTCACATGCAATCCTATGTTGTCGGGGTAAATTCAAGCATAGACGAATACAAGGAAACGCGCGAGCTCGAAATCAACTAGCAGAGATATACAATTATGATAGGGTCGTCAGTCCAACATATAAACGCAAATCTAAATTACATCAAAATTCAAAGAAGGCATAGAGTTGAAGAATTATGGTTGCAATGATAGATTCAAAGATGGTGATTCTATTCACGATAGCACCATTATTAGGAGTTGAAGTCGGCGATGGAGCTTGTATCAAAGAAGTTGAGATAGAAGAAGATGGAACTAGAGTGATCACTATTGGCTCCGAAGGAGCAATAAATGAAGTCGATGGAGAAGGAGTCGAAGTTGAAGCTGATGGTGAAGTATTGGTGGAAGGAGAGGGAGCCATGTCCAACGAAACAAGGGATGAAGATAAAATTCAAGTCGGAGGTGTCACCACTGTTGGTGGAGAAGTCGATTTCAAAAAGGAAAATGGTGGCAACTTGGTTGGAGAAGAGGTCGGTGTGGTGTTCAGAGCATGGTCAACCGATAATCTCTAGATATTTGTTTTAATTATAGTTTAATTACGAATATTTCTTAATAAGTCAATTGCAATCTCATTGTATGGCTGGGGGTTGTTTGGACTTTTCCAAATTCATTTATTTTTTATTTTAATTCAATTTGCTATTTTTACAAAAAAAAAAAAAAAATGTTGATTTGTTATTTTTACAAATGAAAAGTTATGTCATTCTTCTTGTTAGCCCATAAACTAACTAGGAATCACATTTATTTATTTCATTTGGGCCTCCAAACATAGGTCATCCATACAAAATTCTTGGAATATATTTGGCCTAAGAAGTTGGGAAGTAAGAGTTTGTGAACTCTATTCCTTATTTAGCCCAAGGAGTTGGTGGGTCCCATTATTTAAAAAACATCAATTTTATATCTCATCAACTTCTTACATTGTGGATCCCCAAAAATTCACAACTTCCTAGATTTCATAACTTTTTACTTCTCACTATTCTACTTCTTACCCCAAACACGTCTTAAAAGTTTAAAAAAGATTTATGATCCAAAGGAATGAAACAAGATCATAATTACAAAAAATAATAGTGGCCTAGGTCCAAAGGGAGGCATCAAACTCCGCGACCTTTCAAACCTCCTCACCCGATCTCTCAACCACTCCTAAGAATTGTGCTCTCTTTATCATTACAATGGCAACTTTTTTTCCTTTTTAGTTAAAAAAGGATTAGGATATTAGACCTTTTAATTGCCATACGTACTTTGGCGAGGTGCTTAAATTTCAAAATGATAAAGCATTTTTGCATTGGTGTAACCAACAAACTATGATGGAAATCAAGAAATCATGTGGTGATTACGAGAAATATCATTTCATTTATTTCTCTACATGATATTTTGAGTACAATTCCAAGGCAGCTTGTTTGTCATTGAACTCTCTTTAGTAATGAGCACAAAGTTAAAGTTATTGACAAACATTCCAATTTAAAAATGTACTTACCTTCATGTATCTCTCATTACAAACACAAATAATAAAATAAAATATCTAAAAAAATTAGAATAATTTGTCATATAATAAATTATGATCAAACAATTTAGTTAAACCCACAAAAATAAATGCAATCTAAGATACACCAAAATCAACATTATGCTCGGTTTTTTTAGGGCTTTTATGAAAAGATAAAATAGGCCATTATTTCAGTCGAAGATAATGTTCAAAATATAAGACAATGCTTCCAAAGGAGCTGCTCCATCTTGATGTTAACAAACTTGCATGTTGAAGCTTTTTTAAAGCAAGACTATTTCATAAATGTATAATTTAAAATAGTCATTCGTAATAATATTTTTCAAAATTGCATTTCTTTTTCCTTTTTTTCTTTGTCCAATTCATAACTGTGCCATGCACTGTAGATTAATTATAATACCTAAAAAAAATTGGAAATGTAAGTTGATCAAAATCTTTTCCTGTCTATTTTCTGGATGATTACAAACAGAATCCAGATGTGTGTGTGGGGGTGGGGGGAACAAAAATCATCTACCAGAGGACTTCAGAGCTCAAGTAAGATCAACGGTTAGGAGGTGTTTGATAAATGGGTATGAGTTGAGTTGAGTTGGGTGAATATTTATTACCCATGTTTGTTAAGTTCATAAAGAAAACCTATGGGTTATTAAACCCCCTTTTTTACCACTCAAAACTCTCTTTTTTTATCCCCTCAAAACTAGGACCTTTTATATTAATATGATTGTTTTCAAAACTTATTATATTAGAGAAATATTAGACCTTTTATATTAGAGAAATATTGTTGTTTTGCTAGAAGTCGAGGGTTGAGGATTGGATTAATGTAGAGGTCGAACATTGAGAACTCGATAAACAAAGGAAAAACTTGGAAACAATATGTATATTAGGGTTGTCATAGGTTGAAGTTTCGACATACATAACTCGACAAACAAAGAAAAACTTGGAAACAATATGTATATAGGGTTGTACATAAGTCGAAACTTCAACCCTGGACAAGCGAAATCTCGCTAATTTTGTGATGAGGATCTCGCTCTAGAAGGAAATCTCGCTAGAAATGTGGGCTGAATCTCGCTAATTTTGTGATGAGGATCTCGCTCTAGAAGGAAATTTCGCTAGAAATGTCGACTGTTGAAATGCAAAGCACACACATGGATAGACTTGCATCGTGGCAAAAGGAGAAATATGAGCTAAGAGCGAGATCGTTGAGAGCGAGATCATTGAGATCGAGACCAACGAGATCATTGAGAGCAAGATTTTGAGCGAGAAAGTGGGAGAGAGCGAAAGTGGAGAGAGCGAGATTTTGAGCGAGAAAGTGGGAGAGAGCGAGACCAACGAGAAAGTGGGAGAGAGCGAGAGCAGCCTGTGCGTCAGCCACGCCTTGTCCGGTGCAGCATTCGAACATCACGCCCACGGATTTCATTTTCAAATCACAAAATCATAAATTTCGTAAAGGAGAGGGAGAATAGTGAGGGTTGTGAAGAACGTATCAATTTTGGATAAGGAGATCTCCCAATCTACTCGTGCGTTTGGAGTGATTCCAAAGCCATCTGAGAACTCTGAAAGTCTAGTTTTCAGAGTAAGGCTGCCGGAGGAAAAAACTCAAAGAAAACGGGCTGGAGATTGAAAAGAACGCAGAAGGGTCAGACTGTCGGATCAATCTGGGCCAGTCTTGAAGATTCTGTGATTCCGGCCAAACTACGAGGAGTTCTGAGCTGAAATTTTAGGGTAAGCTTCCTGAGACATTTTAGAATAAGTTTGTAGAAGGAAGTATTTCAAAATAAGGTTCAGAACTATGAGTAATCTAAGTTGTAAGTTAAATCTAGATTCTATGGGTGAAAAGGAGCTCGAGGAGCTACTAAAGTGAAAAGCTCCTAAGAAATCGAGATGAGTGGCTAAAATGTTTTCGAACTAAAATGTTTTTTAAGTTGTTTTGAATTACAACATTTACAGAAAGCATATTTGTGAAAATAATTCTCATGCCTACTAGTTTTATGAAATGGTTTCCAAACAAGTTTGAATTGTGAGTTGAACGCATGCCTACTGTTGCAAAACTATCTACATATGTGTATGTATTTTATCCAGCATGCGTTACCAACTTTAAAGCCATGTTGTATATGTGTTATACTGTACATGCTTTAAAGAGAAAAGTTGTTAAATAGTTTTGGTAAAATACGATGCCAAAGTACAAGGAGAAGACATCCACCCAACTAGATACTGAAGTACAAGGAGAAGGTATCTATTGGTACTGAAGTACGTTGGAGAAGGTACCAAACCAATGGGATACTGAAGTACAAGGAGAAGGTATCTGAGCAGTAATACCTAATATGGCCACAGGTGAACTAAGTCGGAGATTGAACAAAAGGATTCTCTCTGGACTAGCAATTGGTGTTGGGATTATTTTACCCGTTATACAGTACTTTGATTTGAGAAATGATTTTACTGTTTTATGTTTAAAACAGTTTTATATACATTACGCTTGGAAATTGTTTATGTTGTATTAAATTATATTTCAGATAAAACTATCTTCTGAAATTATGCATGAGAATTTACTATGTTTTCTCGGTCACTCACTGGGCGTAAACTCACCTCGTTTTCAAATGTTTTGTCCCCCCCCCCCCACAGGTAACGGTCAAATCCTTTGAAGATAGCTCTGCGCCTGCTCTGCTACTAATAGACCAAAAGACTTGTAACCGTTTGCTAGGTGGTTACTGTTAATATTGTACACATGTTACTATTGTTCATATAGGGACTAGGGTTTGTGGGTTTTGAGACTTGTAAATCTAGTGTTGTAATGACTTTAAACATATTATGTTTCTAAGTTAATAAATTGTGGGTCTAAAGACGTCCTGTTGCATATGAATTATAATTGATATCAGAGTTATTCCACAAGAGTTATTAGACAGTAAGTGTCAGCCCAAGGGTTGGTAACTGCTGCAATCACGCCTCTCTAGGCTAAGAAGGTGGTCTGGGGCGGGGTGTGACAATAAGTATCGAAAAGAACATATATTTTGTGAATTTTTTTTGGATATATATATATACATACAAACATTCAATATGAAATATATATACCTTCAATATATATACATACAATATACAATATACCAATTAATTGAGCAACAATATGAAATATATTTTGTTGATATGTTTTACCGATTGAAGAGAATTAGAATTATTACAGTTTTTGAAAAGAATATATGAAAAATAATCTATTATGTTCTACAAATTGAGATTGTCCAATTTATGTCATAAATGATTTGAGAAAATACGTGTATATTTGAAAATTAATCAACAATAGCAAAGCATAAAACTAAAAAAATAAAAGAATGAAATAAAAAACAAATAGAAAAAAATAAAACTAATCTCATTCATAAAAAACTACATCAGATCCTCCAACTCAACTCAACTCAACTCTGCATAACAAACACAAACAATAATTACCAACTTAACTCAACTCTGCATAACAAACATAGACAATTTAACTCCCCAGATAATAATTACCAACTCAACTCAACTCAACTCTCTACTTTTATCACATACCAAACACACCCTTAATGATAACAAAAACAAGTTGATTTCACAAATTAAAATGAGCATGAAAGCATTTACCAAGCGGCTTAGATGGCAAAACAAAGCTCAAAAACAAAAATCATCTACCAGATCCGATTCGGAGGACTTTAGAGCTCAATTGAGATCAGTTGTTAATGATAACAAAAACAAGTTGATTTCACAAATTAAAATGAGCATGAAAGCATTTACCAAGCGGCTTAGATGGCAAAACAAAGCTCAAAAACAAAAATCATCTACCAGATCCAATTCGGAGGACTTTAGAGCTCAATTGAGATCAGCTGTTAATGATAACAAAAACAAGTTGATTTCACAAATTAAAATGAGCATGAAAGCATTTACCAAGCGACTTAGATGGCAAAACAAAGCTCAAAAACAAAAATCATCTACCAGATCCGATTCGGAGGACTTTAGAGCTCAATTGAGATCAGCTGTTAATGATAACAAAAACAAGTTAATTTCACAAATTAAAATGAGCATGAAAGCATTTACCAAGCGGCTTAGATGGCAAAACAAAGCTCAAAAACAAAAATCATCTACCAGATCCGATTCGGAGGACTTTAGAGCTCAATTGAGATCAGCTGTTAATGATAACAAAAACAAGTTGATTTCACAAATTAAAATGAGCATGAAGGCATTTACCAAGCGGCTTAGATGGCAAAACAAAGCCTGTGAAAAATTAGTCACATCTCCATAGACGAAGGTCTTGGAGAGGCTTTCGACTTCTTCTCTTTCCTTTTCTTGCTCCCATTTTTGTTCGTCTTTTTCTTTGGTTCCTCAATTGGTTGTGTGCCCTCTAAATGTAGTTGAATAGCTCTCAATGGGTCTGCCTGAAATACAGGGTGATTAAGAACAGTACCCATTTGCTTTCTCTCCTTCAATCTGTTAAAATGAACCCATCATTACAATACATAAACAAGGATAAATTATAAAACATGTCAAATAATGATAACAAGCAACTTACATAAACTTTAGCCTAGACTTGCAATTTAGTTTTAACTCGGCTGCAGATGGTTTTTGTTTAGGCGCCTCCAATCCAGGAAGAAACTCGGACAGGGTAGAAAGATCAAAAGCCTTCAAGTCTCTTTTACGTCTTCGATGGCTTTTCTTCTATTACACATAATCAACTTTAGTAGAATACTAAAAGAGCAAAATGAATTCTTTTCTTTTTTTTTTCCGCCCCAGAAGTATGCAACATGTACAAGAATACTTTGTACAAGGAATAAGAACATTGAACCAATCAAATAACGAATCAAAATATTCCCATTCTAAATATTGACTGACAATCACGTTATATTATTGATGTCAATAATAGTTGTAACTACAACAATTATTTTCAAATCTTAAAATTTAAAAGTAAAGTAGACAGATTGAAGCGCTCCATGTCAAGTTTTTCATTGTAGAGGAGGGAAATTCCAGGGTATTCCAATCAACCCTTGTAACTATGTTCATGTGGTTCCATGATCAATTTATGACCTTGCAACGTTTGGTTATAAGAAACTTGGGCTAATTTTGACATATACATAATCTCTTCGCTGAACCTAATGTTTATCACCATGTGCACATTGAGATTTCAAGAAAATTATAGCTACAGATAGTTTAAAAGTTAAAAGGAGAAACAGAAAATTGTTCTAGAACTATTCACATAATAAAAATAGAAGAGTATTAAAGGCCATCAATAACAAAAAATGAAAAGAAATAAAAAAAAAATTAAATAGCCATAACTAATGAAGAAATATAATGCTATGTGCAAAGTAATGGAATAAATAATTTTACCTTAGTAATAGTCTTTTGAGCATTCAAGGTAGAAATAGTTTCTCCAACTCCTGCATGTAGCCATATTTAAGATTTCATTGTTTATGATACCAAAACAACACTCAAAGACGAAAACAACACTCACTCTCATAAAACTGGACCTTCTTTTCAAATTTGCGTTCAGCTTTAGATTTTGAATCCGACCTTCATGGATAACAGACAAGAAACCTTAGGGTTGACGAAAACGAAAAAAGAAGCTACACATAAGAGAGGAAAACTCAAAGCATGCAGCCATACCGAGAGACTGGTTTGCCCATTATGACAACTTGCAAGTTTTCTGGTTACTTGAATCAAAAGAAGGAATTTCCTCACCAATGCTCCAATTGAAAATTCCTGTGCATAGATCAAAAAATTGGAAGAGCACAAAAAACATTAAGATCTTAAAGAAAAACCTAGAGTTCGAGTTTTACTCAGTCATTTAGAAACTAAAGGCATATCTAATCTTGAGCGTTCAATCTTGAAGGAAATTTGCAACCTCAACTCCCTAGTAGATGAAGAGGGCAAGATGTGGCGATGAAATAGGGTTTCAGAAAATCTGCAAGATATTTGGACCTCAAACTGTAAACTATGTGTTAGGTATTCAAACATGTAAAATATATGAAAAACACTAGAGATAACAGTATTGATAATAATAATGTTAATAGCCTTTCGAGAAAGTTTGTCTCTCTTCCACAATCAAGCCATTATGGACTAACCTACCAAAATATGACCTTCCTTCCTACAAAACCTAACTCCTATTTATAACCAAACTACCTCTATCGAATTACCATTACACCTTTACTCTATTACTATTCAAAAATACCACTATTAGTATCCTCATATTATCCCACCCTTCAAACACACCTTGTCCTCAAGGTGTGCGCTATATAGCAACCATTACGATTTACAAACACAATCAAAATTCCCATACCACAAAACCAACTTAAGCATCATAATTTATGCAAAACCCAAACTAACACTAGATAGGCTCGCTGCAATCCAGACATGCACAACCTTAAACACATGCATTCTAGACTATAGTTTATTATCACATTTAAACAACATACTCACAACTTAAAAGAAGTTATACTTTTCTGGACAAACTCAACAAATCAGTATGTTCATCACCACAATACACTTAACGACTCATCATGCTTTAACATCCAAAATCATAGGAACATATTCAGCTCAAAACTCAAAATAAAACACCATATTTCATTGAAATATACATATTACATATTATAATCAAATAAGTAAAACACGAAGCATGCTAACACACGACAAACAGATCCAGCGAATTCTACTTACTAGACGTCCTACAGCTACTAAACTATTGGATATGCCCCTAAAACAACAAGAACAAGATTCTAAGATTATAACTTCGCTGAAAACCAGGAGTTGAAGACAAAAAGGTGTTCAGAAGGAATATCCTTGAACGAGACAACCTTAAGCTTTAATTCAAAAATCCGAATCAATCCCAAACTACAAGCCAAGAGTGCCCAAGGGTTAGAGACCAATTCACAACTCTTAAATCAAGTATGGACGGAGCGAAAGCAAGCTATTACCTACTGAATGCTGCAAAACAACCCGACACCTTGCAGTCTATTAGTGTTTGAATAGGCTTAAACCTGTAGATTTGAAGGCGTTAGGGAGTGAGTAACGCTATTCTAAAGTCCATGGGAGTGGGTCAGAGCCAAACCTTGTCGGAACGAGGAAAACTCGCTGTAAACCGCCAAAATCACGTGGGTCACGTTGGTTTGCTGCTGCTGCCGAGTGGTCGTTGGAATAAGGAAGAAGAAACTGCCGTTCATACTCGGAGGCGTCGCCGGGAACCGCCACCAGTCAGGCTCTTGGGTAGAAGCGTCACTGTTCGCAAAGTACTGTGGCCGGAACTCACGCGTTTGTCGTGGATCGCATGCGCCGCTGCACGCTGAAGAGGCAGGCGTGGCAGCCTTACACCGCCGTTGGCGGCTCGTAAGAGGCGTCGTGTGGTCGGCAGAGTAGGGAGGCCGAAGGTGGGAAGGCGCTGCGGTTGATTGAACAAAACGAGGGGCTGATGATACACGAAGAAAGAGAAGGAGTTAAATTGGGGAATTGGACAAAATTATCATTTTTGTTTGGGATAAAAGATAGGTTATTGTAAAAAATATGTTTATGAAAAAAGATAGGTTATTGTAAAAATGGTCGGACAATAGCACACAACGAAAACACAGAAATGAAAAAATGTATAATATAATATATAAATAAATAAAATAACGAAGTATGGATTTCTCTACTTTCTTCAATCTTTTTAGATTGATCACGAATATGTGTCTTACAAAATCCACTAAATATTATTATTTATAGGCAATTTGGCAAGTAAAAGGTGTATTACATGGGTAATCTTGAGACATGTCGATTGTTCCTCAGAGTATATGCTTAATTACGTTGCAATGTCTTTTTGTTGGAGAAAAACTATATCTTGCTAATAAATTTACTGAAAATGCAATATTTGGTCTTGTATTATTAACAAGATGCATAAATGTACCAATTGCACTAAGATATGATATTTCAGAATCAAGAAGTTCTTCATTATCATCTCGAGGTCTACATATATCTTTCTTCACATCTAGGAAACGAACTTCCATTGGAATATCCAATGGATGTGCTTTATCCATTTAAAATATTTTCAAAACTTTTATACTATAAGTTGACTGATGAACAAATATCCCATCTGTTAAATGAAGCTCTTTAGGAGTCTCAATTTTATTTAGTCATCAACATATACAATTATAATAGCAAATCTCGATGGTGATTTCTTTATAAAAAATACATGGACATGTTGGATTGTTTTGATATCATTCTTTCAACAAATATCCACTCAAGCAATTATACCACATTCGTCCTACTTGTTTCAATCCATATAGCGATCTCTGCAACTTTATTGAATACAATTTTCGAGAATCTGATTTATATGTTTCAGGTACTTAAATCTTTCTGGGATTCTCACATAAATATCATTATCAAGAGATCCATATAAATATGTTGTGACTACATCCTAAGATGCATATTTAGACTTTCATACACAGTCAAACCAATTAAATATCTTAGTGTAGTTGCATCCACCGTCGAAGAATATGTCTGATCATAATCAATACTAGGTCTTTGTGAAAAACCTTGTGCAACTAGTCTTGCTTTATATCCTGTAACCTCATTATTTTCATTTATTTTCCTCACAAATACCCATTTATATCCCATAGGTTTGATACCTTCTGGTGTTCGGACTATTAATCCAAAAACCTAATGTTTTGAAAGTGGGTTTAATTATGCCTCAATTGCTTCTTTCCACAGAAGCCAATCTTTTTTATATCGACATTCTTCAACAGATTTTGGCTAAGAATCCTCATTTTCAGATATAATATCAAAAGCAATATTATATGCAAAAATGTTGTTAATAATTACGTGAGTTCGATTCCATCTTTTTCCTGTTATTACATGTTGGGTTTTATGTCCTAAACTCGTAGTTTGTAAAAAGATAAACATTTTCTAAAATCAATAAACTTGTTATCGATTTCATAAATTGTATGAAAGACTAAATCCAATAAACTAAGATCCATGAATATTGTATAAGTACTTGAACTTTATGTGGAGACATAAAAGTGGATCGGGTTCGAGTAAATAGTCAAAATGATCTATGGTACATGAATGAGGTTGGGTACCTTATTCTGGTAACACCATTGGATGCGACCTACTTTGTAGTTGTTATAAAGAGTTGTAAAGTGCTACATACGATGTGATCCTAATTCGTACATGTTATGACATGAGGAGTGGGGGCACCCTATGCAATGAGTTTGCATAAGATCAGGACCAACAAATAAGTCACTCTTACTCTATAACGTTGTTTACTGTATAAAACTGACTATTTCACCTAGATGACCTAGGTAACTCGATCTTAATCCTGATCTAACTATGAACTCCTGTTTATTTGGGATTTTCCTTAGATTTGCATAGTTGAGGGTTGGCTCAACAGCGTCGGTTCAATAAGACTTTTATTTCATAGGTAAGACCGAATAGAAAGCTAGGGACATAGGGTGCAAGACGGAGTTCACGCCTACCCGATTTAGGGATAGAAGAAAGGTTGTTCTCTCAAGTACTGAATCCAGGTCTTGAACAAGGGGCCCCATCCTCTCACTTGGCTGAGAGAGTTTGATTTAGTGATTGAATCACAAATCAGTTGTTCATTAAAGGATCAGTAGGGACTTGAGGAATAAGACGTAATCTCGGGGTAAAACAGATATTTGACCCAACTGTTATTACGAATAACTTGTGAAGGGTCGACTTGCTGATTATGGTTAAATCATGTGGACATAATATATCTACAGTGAGGGGAGTGCAACTATGGGCTTTAGTGGAGTGACTCATTAGTTAACGAATGGAGATTAATTTGGTCTAATGAGTTTAGCCAATTAATCTCGGATCGTTGAAGCCCATGATCTGTAGGTCCATGAGGTCCCCCTACTAGCTCGTAATAGACTAGCTCTAGAATAGCGTGATAAGTTAATTTGAATTGTTCAAATTAGAATTAAGGGAATTAGTAATTATATGAGATATAATTATATGTTTAATTTTAGAATTAAACGGAATAGGAGAATTTATATATTTAAATATGATTTAAATATATAGAGATGGATACGTGTTAAAATTAATTTAATATTTGATATTAAATTGATTAAGTTTTATTTAATAATTAATTTATGAAATTAATTATTTTTTATTTTTTAAAATCAAAATAGATTTTTTAAAATCCAATTTTGATTTTTGAAAAAAAAAAAAAAAACACAAACAAACAAAACACTAAATGGAAAAAAGAGTTTTTCCATTATCCATCTTTGTAGTTGTTCACACATGAAGCATTTGCTTTGGCTTTGTCTTCTCCAAGCATGAGCTGCAACTTATGCAACTCTTTTTTTGCATGTTGATCTGCAATATAATGAAAAGATTGGAGTGAAAATCGGGTATGCAATCTATAGAGATTTTGAGAGAAATTTTGGTTTGAAGAAAGAGTTCTTCAGTTGATTTTCTGTAGTGAGCATTTCTTCTTCTACCCTTGATCCAAGCTTATTTTTAGTCTCACAACTCAATCTAGAGTACCAAGAGAATAGAGAGGAAGATCTTGAGGTGGTCAACAACAAAATTTGGAGAAGATAGCAGCTGGTGAAGGAGCTTTGAAGAAGTTCTACAAGAGGTATGTCTTGAAACTCACTTGTTTCTGTAAAAGCAAGCTTTATATTTTGCCAAAATTAGTGAATTTGAGTGCTTAGATGATTCTTGTGCTTCTGCTACTGTTGATCAATCCTATAATTGGTATCAGAGTATCAAATAAGCATTCAATTCGGTTTAATTTTGGTTTGGTGGGTGTTTTATATGAGAAATATGAAACTGGTGCATTGATATGGTTTTCTAAGTTTTGGCTGTTTAATTCTTTTTAATTTCTCATTTAAATTTGTAATTGGCTCTTGCTTGATGAGCTTTAATGTGTTCTCAAGAGTCTGTAATTTATTTGGAGTCATTAGAGTTGAAATTAAGCTGTAAATCGGAGAAACAAGCGAAGAGGCTGAGTTGCAGTTCCAGAAAATTAGCCTATGTTCTTATCGTCGTTGAGCTTTAGTAGCTAACGATCGTTTAGCTTCATGCATTAGACGATGTGAAGAAAAGCTAAGTGATCGTGTAGCTTTGGGTGTTGATCGTTGTGGTATTGTGTGCTAGACGATCGTTTGCCTGCTGGAGCTAAGCAATGTGTTGTATTGCTATATGATGGCACTACACGATCGTGTAGCTTCGGGTGGGAGCTAAGCGATGCGATGAAGAGATATACGATAGCCCTGAGCGATCGCTTACCACGATCATTTACCTTTGATCGGGAGCTAAACGATGCATTGAGTTGCTAAGCGACAACACTACTCGATCGTTTACCTCTATGCGGCAGCTAAGCGATGCGTCAAGTTGCTAAGTGATAGCACTAGGCGATCACATACCTTTGTGCGACAGCTGGGTGATGCGTTGAATGCTATACGACGGAATTAAGCGATCATTTACCTTTTACGCGCGTTAAACGATCGACTTCATGCGTTAGACGATAGAGCTAAGCGATTGTGTAGTAAATTGTCCATGCTAAACGATGGACCTGCGCGATAGTGTAAGACACTAAGCGATCGTGTAGCTTCCTTCGGCATTAGACGATGACACTATGCATTAGAAGGAAAATACTACACGATCGTGTATCTTTGCTAAACGATCAAGCATTTACTAAACAATTAGGCAAAATGCAAGACGATGGTCGTCATTGGTAAACAATGAGACTTAACGAGATGTTGAACATGTGCAAGGGTTATCGATTCGATCGGTTTTCTTGTGGTCTGGTCCGATTTAGCTTCGAGTGGTTCTTGGCTGGTTCGGTTCAGACGGTTTGGGTCCTGTTCAAGCTATTTGAGTTCGTTTTGGAGCGGTTCAGGAACAGTTCAGAAGCTGTTTAGTAATAATTAGGTTTTGTTTGCTTGGTTTTGGCAAAACTAAAACCATAACAGTCTGTGTTTAATTATTTATGCATTTGATATATGTTATAATTAAATAAATCTTGTATGTGCATACAGTATGCCATTTAGATTCAAAATCCCACCATAGGAAGCATGATACATGCATTAAAAGTATGTTATAATTGTTATAATATATAGTATGCATGTTAGGGTTTCTTGTATTTAATATAAATGTTATATTAAATGTTGAATGCCTCATGTATGTTATGGATGTTTAGCATGTCTAAAGTTTTATAAGTTGTTAAAATTGGGTTAGGCGTTTAAAATCCATAAACAACAGCTGCATGCTCACGTAGGTTGACCACCTGTTTTAATTGTTAAAACTTATAAAACCTAGGTTACAAACTCAACCGATATATAATTCTGTCTAAGGCTGGGGGTACTTAAGTTGACGGGTTACAGAATACCTCCTACCTGGGGATTATGGCCGAATTATTGAGCATTGGTAATCGGTTTTATAAGGATATGTGAGTGATGTAAGGTAATAAAATGGTTTATCACCTAGACATCATAGGTTAAAATCCAATTATAAGAGTTATACTTGGATAAACCACATAGACTTAGGGTTGTTTTATTAGCCGAAAAGAACCTAAGTATAAATCTACCCAAAAATAGAACACTTCAGTGGTTGTTTAATAACTTCTATATGATAGAGTTATTAGAAAACTTCAGTGGGAGATTAATAACATATACGATACGTTATTTTTTAGCTCTCACGTCTTTAAGAGTTCATAATCCAGATTTAAGCGGCACTTCGTGTCACCCTGGGAGTGACTTCTATTCGGAAAGTATTTTTTAGCTTAATCTAGATTTCGGTGAATAAGAAGAAGTTATTCAAATATAAGTCTTTTATACGATATATAGATTTTAACTGCCATGTCTCCACATAGTTTACACCGTGAAATTCATACGACGCTTCATGTCACCTTGGGAGTGACCTCCATTCGGAAACTGTTTTGTATGAGTTAATATCAAGGTAAACGGAGGAAGTAGTTCATAGTAAGTGGGTGAAGGATATGTGTTAATATATCCTACGGTATCTTCCATTAGTCTGAATCGTAAGATTCCTATGTTGCACTTGCTGGTTAGCTTTAAGCGACCCTTTGCTAGTCGTTTAGCAATGGTTATCCCCACGAAAGGTTGTAACATAGGATTCGGAACAACCCATGCTTCAGTAAAATGAATAGGGTCTTATAGTTCCGTCTTTGATGTTGTCTTCCTTTAGCAATGGCTATCCCCACAGAAGGTTGTAACATAGGATTCGGAACAACCCATGCTTCAGTAAAATGAATAGGGTCTTATAGTTCCATCTTTGATGTTGTCTTCTTTTCAGAGGCAAGTTCATATCGTTCTATAGGATCTGAAAATGATGGGTCACACTTACAAGAATTACTAAGTTGTTAGTAAAGAGCTTGACCGAAAATGATAACCAAACGACTATAGGAATAAGAGTTATTCCGGAGATAATAGGAATAAAAGTTATTCCAGAGATAGTGTTTGGTCAAAATTGTTTGTTTTAATGAAGGAGTATCTGACTGCCCCTCGATAGCACACATTCTAACTCACTAAAATATTGTTGCAAATAAATAATGGTTATGGGTACATTATTAATTTTTGCTAAAACTTGATTTTGGATTTAGTTATAATTTGCTAATTAGAATTTGTTTGAATTTTATCAACATGTCGAATTCTAGAATACTCACTTCCGATATTATTAATAGTAAAATCAAATCGACAAACAAATTACTAGCGGTTGATTATATCAAAACATTTTTAACAGAGGATTGTCTTCTATCTCCCTACTCATCTAAAATTATGAATTATGTAGATGAGACTGCTGAATTCGAACAACAAAATAAATATGATTTACTTGTTATCAAAGCATGTTTAGTGGAAAACGATAAAATCTGGATAATTGATTTAGGTGCCGCTAATCATGTATGTACTATCTCACAGGAAACAAGTTCCTAGAAACAGTTGACAGAAGGTGAAACAATTTTTAAGGTAGGGACCGGGGAGATTGTTTCAGCCAAAGCAGTGAGAGATATGAAGTTATTTATAGGAGATAAGTACATTTATTTTAAAAATGTATATTATATTCCTTCTATGAAAAGGAATCTAATATCTGTCTCTTGTTTGCTAGAACAAAATCATAAAGTTTATTTAAAAAATGACGAAGTGTTCATCAAAATGAGAAGTAAACAGATTTGTTCTGCAAAGCTAGAAAATAACTTGTGCATGTTAAAACCAACTGAGATCAAAGCTGTTTTGAATATAGAGATGTTTAAAACAGCTGAGACTCATAAGAAGAGGAAGATTTCTCCAAATGCCTATCTTTGACACTTGAGACTGGGTCACATAAATCTCAACAGGATTGAGAGATTGGTTAATAACTATCATTTAAATAAGTTGGAAGACAGTTCATTACCACCATGTGAGTCCTGTCTCGAGTGTAAAATGACAAAAATATCTTTTTCTGGAAAAGGTCTTAGAGCCAAAGAACCCCTAGAGCTGATTCACTCAGACCTTTGTGGGCCTCTAAATGTTAGAGCAGGAGGAGGGTATGAATATTTCATCAATTTTATAGATGATTATTCTAGGTATGGGCATATTTACCTAATGCACCAAAAGTTTGAAACTTTTAAAAAATTCAAAGAGTATAAGGCTGAGGTTGAGAACCAATTAGGTAAAAAGATTAAAACACTTCGATCGGATTGAGGTGGTAAGTATATGGACATAGAATTCCAGAACCATTTGATAGTACATGGAATTCAGTCCCAACTCACAGCCCCTGGCACACCTTAGCAGAACGGTGTGGCAGAGAGGAGAAACAGAAACTTGTTGGACATGGTTCGTTCCATGATGAGTAACACTTAGTTACCAAATTATTTTTGGGAACATGCAGTTGAGACTGCGGTGTATATTTTGAACATGGTTCCCTTGAAAAGTGTTTCTGAAACACCTTACGTGCTCCGGAGAGGACGTAAAGGAAATTTATATCACTTCAGGATTTGGGGTTGTCCAGCACATGTGTTGATGTAGAATCCTACACCATTCAAAAGTATGCCTATTTGTAGGCTACCCAAAAGAAACAAAAGGTGGTATCTTTTATGATCCTCAGGAAGATAAAGTGTTTGTATCGGCAACTGCAATCTTCCTAGAGGAAGATTATATAAAGAACCATCAACCTCGCAGTAAGCTAGTAATAGAAGAAATGTCCAGAGAAATGACAAATGCATCAACAAAGGTTTTTGATCGAGCAGGTACTTCAACAAGAGTTGTTGATAAAGCAGGTCCATCAACCATAGTTGTTGATGAAACTAATACTCCACATTTTTCTCAAGAGTTGGGAATGCCTCGTCGTAGTGGGTGGTTGTGTAACAGCCTGACTGGTACATAGGTTTAATTGAAACTCAAGTCATCATACCATATGATGGTTTAGAGGATCCGTTGTCTTTTAATCAAGCAATGAACGATGTGGACAAAGACCAATGGATTAAAGCCATGGACCTTGAAATGGAATCTATGTATTTCAATTCTGTCTAGGATCTTGTAGATCAACCAAAAGGGGTAAAACCCATCGGTTGCAAATGGATCTACAAGAGAAAATGAGACCAAACTGGTAAGGTACAGACCTACAAAGCTAAACTAGTGGCAAAAGGGTTTACCCAAAGAGAGGGGTTAGATTTGGAAGAAACCTTCTTTCCAGTTACCATGATAAAGTCTATTAGAATACTCTTGTCCATATCCATATTTTATGATTATGAAATATGAAAAATGGATGTCAAGACAGCTTTTCTGAATGGCTATCTTGAAGAGAGTATATATATGTCTCAACCGGAAGGGTTTATGCAGCAGGGTCAAGAGCAAAAGGTTTGTAAGCTTAATCGATCCATTTATGGATTAAAACAAGCTTCTAGATCATGGAATATGAGATTTGACGCTGCGATCAAATCTTATGGCTTTGAACAAAATATTGACAAACCTTGTGTATACAAGAAAATCATCAACAAAACTGTCACTTTTCTGGTGTTGTATGTTAATGATATTCTGCTTATAGGGAATGAGGCAGAATATCTAGCTGGCATTAAGAGATGACTGGCTTCACAATTCCAAATGAAAGATTTGGGAGAAGCACAGTATGTTCTTGGAATCCAAATAGTTCAAAATCGCAAGAACATAACATTAGCATTATCTCAAGCATCTTATATACACAAGATATTGTCTAGGTATAAAATGCAAAATTCCAAGAAAGGATCTTTACCTTTCAGGCATGGAATTCACCTGTCTAAGGAACAGAGTCCTAAGACACCTCGAGAGGTTGAAGAGATGAATCGAATTCCATATGCATATGCAATTGGGAGTTTGATGTATGCAATGTGTGTACTCGTCCCATAGGAATTGTCAGCAGATTTCAGTCCAATCTTGGTCATGACCATTGGACTGTGATGGAACACGAGACATAGGCAGCGAAATTAGGACCTAATTACACTCTAATTGTTTCTAAACAAAAGGAAATAAGCATGCAAATTGAAGTGGATAGGATATTTGAAACCTTACCTTTGAAGCTCTCGAAACTCGCTTTTCCTTGCTGAATCTCGACCCGAACTCTTTCGGACCACCACTAGAGTTGACATACTATCCTCTGGACTTAAAATTGGGTTATGGGACCCGATGGATGAAGAAACCCGAGAGGGAGAAAGAGATGGAAAAATAAATGGAATTTTGTGGTATGGGTTTTTATTTTTCCAGCAACATTTTGAAAACTAAAATTGGCGAAAAAGCAAAAGTTTTTCATCCAAATTCAAAAGCCCATATTTATAGAAAATGGCCATGCAACAATTGTATGAAATCAATTCATAAAAACCCAACACCTAGAATCCACTATCTAAGTGGGCTTAATGTCTCCACTATAAGCCAACACCTAGCCCACTATTTTATTAGTGGAATTATCCAACAAAAGTTTGGATTTTCCCACTAACTTTAGTCAAAAGGCAAAATAGTCATTTGGTCAAAGTCAAACTTTGACCAAAAAGTCAATATTTTGACTTTTTATGATTTTTTCCGTGTTGACTAATTTTGACCTCCCGAGCATGAATCCGCATTCATTTTCTCGAAATTCAAAAGTCAACTCTTTGACTTTTTCCATCTTTGACCATTTCCATTATTTCCAAGCTTTCAAACATGAACGTATTCATATTCTTGATATTTAAATCACATTTAAATATTAAAGCTGTATCTCTAAACTGAAAAACCTGACCACTATATCACATATACTTGTCGGTTTCTCTCTCTTCACCTAATTCGAACAATTCGAATTATTCTATCATACTGTTTTAAGTTTATTCCATATGAGCTAGTAGGGGAACCTAATGGACCTATAGATCATGGGCTCCAACGATCCGAGATTAGCTAGCTAAAATCTTTAGACGGAGCTAATCAACATTCGTTAACTAACGGGTCATTCCACTATAGTCCCATAGTTGCACTCCCATCACTATAGATATATTTGTGTCCATTTGATATAACCATGATTAGTAAGCTAATCCTTCATAGATTGTTCATAATCTTGGTTGGGTCATAAAAACCGTTTTACCCTCAAGACTACATCGTATTCCTTAAGTTCCACTGATCCTCTAATGAACAATTGGTTTATGGTCCAACCTATAAACCGAATCCCTCTCGGGAAAGGAGAGTGTGGGACCCCTTGTTCAAGACCTGGATTCAGTACTAAAGGGAAAAACCTATCTACTATTCCTATAATGGGTAGGAGTGAATTCCGTCTTGCACCCTATGTTCCCAGCTATTCATTCGATCTTACCCCTGAAATGGGAGGCTTATTGAGCCAGCGATGATGAGCTGCCCTCACCTATGCAGATCTAAGGATAATTCCGAGTGAACAGGAGTTCATAGTTAGCTCAGGATTAAGATTAAGTTACCTTGGTCATCAATTAACGAAATAGTCAGTTTTATACATAAAAAGGCATTTAGAACGTAAAAAGTGACTATTTCATGGTTCAATCTTATGCAAACTCATCGCATAGGATGCCCCCACTCACATATCTCTATATGAATGATTCAAGATCACATCGTTTGTACTAACTACAAAGTGGGTTGCATCCATAGTGTCCCCAAAATAAGGCGCCCAACCTCATTCATATACTATAGACCATTTTGGCTATATATTTGAACTTGATCCACATTTATGTCACTACATAAAGTTCAAACTACATTAAATAGCCTCAGGACCTTAGTTTATTGGATTCAAGATTAAAATTTTAATAACAACTTTATCGAAAAACAAAACAGAATATGTTTATTAATTTATAAACTACGAGTTTTAGGACATAAAATCCAACAGACTGCTGTTAAAAACATTCTCAAGTATCTGCGAAGAACGAGAGATTATATGCTCGTGTATGGTGCTAAGGATCTAATCCTTACTAGATACATTGATTCTGACTTTCAGATCGATATTGATTCTAGGAAATTAACTTTGGGGTCAGTATTTACTCTAAACGGAGGAGCAGTGGTGTGGAGGAGCATCAAGTAGAGTTGTATTGTAGACTCCACAATGGAAGCTAAGTATGTTGCTGCAAGTGAAGCAGCAAAAGAAGCAGTATGGCTTAGAAAGTTCTTGACAGATCTGGAAGTAGTTCCTAATATGCACCTGCCTGCCACTCTCTATTGTGACAATAGTGGAGCAGTTGCAAATTCAAAGGAACCATGAAGCCATAAAAGGGGAAAGCATATTGAATGGAAGTACCATCTCATCAGGGAGATTATACACCGATGAGACATTATCGTCACCCAGATTGCTTCCCAAGACAATTTAGCTAATCCATTTACGAAGGCCCTCTCGGCTTAAGTATTCGAGGGTCACCTAGTAGAACTAGGTCTACAAGTTTTTTGTATAACTAGGGCAAGTGGGAGAAATGATGGGTATTGTAGTGCCCTAGTTTATTGTATTTGTACATTTTATTCTCTCCATCTAAACTCAACATTGTATATATTTGTATATATTGACCACTGGAGTTTTAGTCCAAGTCGGAGTATTGTTAGGTTTTATATCCTAAAAACTTGTAGTTTGTAAAATGATAAACATTTTCTATAATCAATAAAATTGTTATTGATTTCATAAATTGTATGAAAGACTAAATCCAATAAACTAAGACCCATGACTATTGTATGAGTACTTGAACTTTATGTGGAGATATAAGAGTGGATCGAGTTTGAGTAAATAGTCAAAAGGATCTATGGTACATGAATGAGGTTGGGTACCTTATTCTGGTAACACCATTGGATGCGGCCTACTCTGTAGTTGTTACAAAAAGTTATAAAGTGCTACATACGATGTGATCATAATTCGTACATGTTATGACATGAGGAGTGGGGGCGTCATATGCAATGAGTTTGCATAAGATCAGGACCAAGAAATAAGTCACTCTTACTTTATAATGTTGTTTACTGTTTAAGACTGACTATTTCACCTAGATGACCTAGGTAACTCGATCTTAATTTTGAGCTAACTATGAACTCCTGTTTATTTGGGATTGCCCTTAGATTTGCATAGTTGAGGGTAGGCTCAACAGCGTTAGCTCAATAAGACTCCCATTTCAGGGGTAAGACCGAATAGATAGTTGGGGACATAGGGTGCAAGACGGAGTTCACGCCTACTCGATTTAGGGATAGGAGAAAGGTTGTTCTCTCAAGTACTGAATCCAGGTCTTGAACAAGAGGCCCCACCCTCTCACTTGGTTGAGAGAGTTTGATTTAGTGATTGGATCACAAACCAATTGTTCATTAGAGGATCAGTAGGGACTTGAGGAATAAAACGTAATCTCGGGGGTAAAACAGATATTTGACCCAGTCGTTATTACGAACAACCTGTGAAGGGTCGACTTGCTGATTATGGTTAAATCATGTGGACATAATATATCTACAGTGAGGGGAATGCAATTATGGGCTTTAGTGGAGTGACCTATTAGTTAATTAATGAAGATTAATTTAGTCTAATGAGTTTAGCCAATTAATCTGGGATCATTGGAGCCTATGATCTGTAGGTCTGCGAGGTCTCCCTACTAGCTCGTAACGGACTAGTTCTAGAATAGTGTGATAAGTTAATTTGAATCGTTCAAATTAGAATTAAGGAAATTATTAATTATATGATATATAATTACATGTTTAATTTTAGAATTAAACGGAATAGGAGAATTTATATATTTAAATATGATTTAAATATATAAAGATGGATATGTGTTAACATTAATTTAATATTTGATATTTAATTGATTAAGTTTTATTTAATAATTAATTTATGAAATTAATTATTTTTCCTTTTTTAAAATCAAAATAGATTTTTTTTTTTAAAATCAAAATTTGATTTTGTGATAAAATTGAAAGGAAAAAAAAAAAAACAAACAAAACACTAAATGGAAAAAAGAGTTTTTCCATTATCCATCTTTGTAGTTGCTCACACATGAAGCATTTGCTTTGGCTTTGTCTTCTCCAAGCATGAGTTGCAACTCATGCAACTCTTTTCTTCTATGTTGATCTACAATATAATGAAAAGATTGGAGTGAAAATCGGGCATGCAATCTATAGAGATTTTGAGAGAAAATTTGGTTTGAAGAAAGAGTTCTTCAGCTGATTTTCTGCAGTGAGTATTTCTCCTTCTACCCTTGATCCAAGCTTGTTTTGCATCCCACAACTCAATCTAGAGCATCAAGAGAATAGTGGGGAAGATCTTGAGGTGGTCTACAACAAGATTTGGAGAATATAGAAACTGGTGAAGGAGCTTTGAAGAAGTTCTACAAGAGGTATGTCTTGAAACTCACTTGTTTCTGCACATGCTTTATATTTTGCCAAAATTAGTGAATTTGAGTGCTTAGATGTTCCTTGTGCTTCTGCTACTGTTGATACAATCCTACATTACATAGTTTATTGAAATCTTATTATTATCTTTATGTATTTCACCTTCCTCATTAGACTTGTCATGAATTTCTTCATGGATATTTATATCCTCAACCTAGTCTTCTTGATTATTAATTATTTTTATTTTTCGAGAATTTTTATCTTTGGAACCCACTGGTCTACCATACTTCTGGCGTGTTCCAGACTCATTAGTGACAACTTGTTGTGTCGGGATATCAGTTTTCAATGGAACATTTGCAGCTGGTATATGTGACTTAGTTACTTTCTTTGCATATATAAATGCATCTGGTAACTGATTTTCTATATTTTTTAAATGATCTTTTGAGCTTCATGTTCATATTAATCTGTAGGGGGATCTAAATGAGACAATAACGATACATTCCATGTTATTTCTTTTTCCAACATCTTAATTTCTCTCCTTAATTTTGAAAAATGTGTCTCATTAAAATGACAATCAACAAATCGTACAGTAAATACATCACCTATCAAAAGTTCAAGATATTTGATAATTGATGAGGAATCATATCCAATATGTATTCCTAACCTCCTTTGAGGGCCCATCTTAGTACGTTGTGGTGGAGCAATTGGAACATATATTGCACATCAAAAAACTATTAGATGGGAAATATTTGGCTCATGGTCATAAGCTAATTATAATTACGAGTACTTATGATAAAGTATTGGTCTAATGCGTACAAGTGATACTGCATGCAAAATAGCATGTCTCCGTACAGATGTAGGAAGCTTAGCTCTCATAAGCAATGGTCTAGTAATTAATTGCAAACGTTTTATGAATGATTCTGCTAAACTATTTTGTGTATGAACATGAGTCACAGGATGTTCAACACTTATCCCAATCGACATACAATAATTATCAAAAAGTTTGGAATGTAAATTCACTAGCATTATCAAGACAAATGATCTTAATTGTATAATCAAGAAATTTTGCTCTTAACTTAATTATGAGCAAGTAATCTTGCAAATGCAAGATTTCGACTTGATAATAGGCACACGTGTCATTTGCTGGATGTATTTATTAATACCATAAAATATCTAAATGGTCCACTTGATGGGTTAATAGGTCCACATATATCACTATGAAATCGTTCAAAAAATGCAGGTGATTCAGTCCCCACTTTGACTGGTGATGGTCTAATGATTAATTTGCCTTGAGAGCAAGCATCACATGATAATTCACTAGACTGAAGAATCTTTTGGTACTTCAATGGATGTCCATTTGAATTCTCAATAATTCTTCCCATCATTATAGACCCTGGATGACCTAATATGTCATGTCAAATTGTAAATATATCTGTATTCGTGAATTTCAGGTTCATTGTTGCATATGTTTCAATTACTCATATATAAGTATAATATAATCTAGAAGATAAAGCAGGTAACTTTTCCAGTACATGTTTTTCATACGAGATAGTAGATATGATATAAAGATACTCCATATTATTCTTTCTATCAGTCTCAATATGATAACCATTGCAACGTATATCTTTAAAACTAAGTTCATTTCTCTTTGATTGACTAGAGAATATTGCATTGTCAATTGTAAATTTTGTTCCTCTAGGAAAAATATTATTTATTTTTCCAAACTCATCAATTAGGGTTGCAGAGCCTGATATTTTATTGACTTTTGGTTCCAGAATTGTTAGCTTGGAGAAATATTTTTTTTACTTATAAGGATTGTATGTGTAGTTGCACTGCCTACCAAACATAGATCTTCTTTACTCATTTTTTAGCCACCCAACATATGAAAATGATCCATGTTTCTTTATTAAAAAATAATAATTATTATAATAAGAAAAAAGAAAATTATTTCAAATGGTAAAACTGTTAAACATATTTACAAGATATAGCAAAATTTTAGAACTATCAATGATAGACGTTGATAGACATTGATAGACTTCTATCAATGTCTATCAGCATTTATCACTGATAGTTATAAAATTTTGCTATATTTTGTAAATATTTTGGTTCAATTTTCTATATTTAAAAACAACCCTAAGAAAAACAACATTTGGAATATACAAAGGTTAATATCTACTAAGAGGAAAAAAAACATGGAGATGAATAAAAAAAAAGAACATTAAGTCTATATATATGTAAAGTTAAAAGAAACACTTGATGTTCCATCAATTCTGCCGATTTTCTCTTCAGGAGATTCAAAGAAGTCTGCCATATCTAAATTTGTCATATGAAATGGATCAAATATGTCATTATCTTGGTATGAAAAATTTACTTCCATATTTTTCTCTTTTTCCTTCAGGATTCTTGATAGAGATCAATTAAGTGTTTTGACGTACGACAGGTATGTGACTAATGCTCAGTCATTCCACATCGGAAGCATTTATTTTCAACACTTCTTGGACTATTATCTTGTGGAGCTTTTCCTTTGTGATCATCATTTTGTGTGATTCTTTTGAAATCTGAATGATTGGAACAACCACCATGAAAATAATAATTATCCCTTCCTCTGCCACGATCATGACCTTGACCGCGACCACGACCTCAATCACAATTATTATTAAAATTCGTAGCATTCACTTCAGGGAATGGTGTCGTCCTGGTTGGTCGAGATTCATATTTTTTCATTAGTACTCATTGTTTTGTTCGACCAGGAGAAGGCATGAAATTAATTCAGAATATTATTTAAAATCTATCTCTTGATATTGTTGCTGTAAGAGCATATTCGAGACATGAAATATAGAAAATGTCTTCTCTAACATATCAACATCAATAATTTTTTCTCTGCATAACAACAATTTCGAGCTGATTTTAAATAATGCGGAGTTGTAATCACTTATTGATTTGAAATCTTATAGCCCAAAGTGTATCCACTCATAATGAGATTTAGGAAGAATAATTGGTTTTTTTATGATCATACCTCTCTTTCAAAATTTTTCACAAGATACAAGGATCTTTTATTGTAAGATACTCCATTTTCAATCCCTTGTGGAGATGATGATGAAGAAAAATTATAGCTTTTGCTTTGTTCTGACTGAATGTCATATTTCCTTCTTTAATAATCTCTCCAAGATTCATAATGTCCAGTTGGAATTTGACATCAAGTACTTATGATAAATAATTATTGTTGTTAATATCAAGGGCAGTAAATTCTAATTTTGTGAGATTTGTCATGGCAACACTATCATAAAAGATTGTATTTATATTAGAAATCTAAGAGATATTAAATATTCAAAATAACGTTAAATTTATTAATTATAATGAAGAAAGAAAAATCGACATACCTTTGGGGCCTACCTTTAGTGAGGAAAACGATAGGATCTCGTGCTGATAACGTATTGTGAATCTAAGAAGCACAACGATGCACAACAAGAACACGGATATGGAGAAAATATATAATAAAATAAATAAATATAATATAAATATCTAAAATAAATAAATAACAAAAAGTAAATAAAATGACAAAGAATGGATTTCTCCACTTTCTCCAATCTTTTTGGATTGATCATAATATGTGTGTGTCTTTCAAAACCCTCCAAATACCACTATTTGTAGGTAATTTGGCAAGTAGAAGGTGGATTACATGGACACTAATAGTGTGTAGTCTTGAGACACATGGACAACACATGGGATAACAGATAAGTGACACATGGCCAATGGACACTAATAATGGGCATCTACATTACATCTAGTTTAACATATTTATAATAAAAATAAGGTTATTATTCCCCATACTATAGTTTTGATTGATTTTGATCCATATACTTTTAAATTTCAGTTCTCGTTAAAAACATCCAAAACATTTTTGAAATACATGACACTAAGCAGAAGCGAGGACACTAATCCCATGACACTATCATGGATCCCCTTGGCAAGCACCCAGTACACTCTTGTCTTTACCTAAAACAAACATTTAAAGAAAAATGATAAAGGCAAAAAATAAAATTACAGATGCAACACAGATATTGGTAACCCAGTTTGGTGAAATACCACATACGTCTAAGGGACAGTGTGCCCAAGCAAAATAAATCCACTAATGTAAAGTAAAGCAATTAGAATGTTGTAATTATCTATAAAAGCAACGTTAGAACAGTGACATACAAAATGTTTGACTTCTTAATTTGACACTTAGGCTCCCCTAAATGTGAGACTCCCTCTCAAAACACCTTAGGATCCCTCTAAGTGTATGTACATTAGTAGATAAACACTTAGGCTCCCCCTAAGTGTAAGACTTATTCTCTCCAAGAGGATTATCTTTCTTTCTTCCAGTGAAACTCACTCACTCTATGAACTTAGGATCCCCTAGATTAGAGAATCCTTCTCTTCTCTTTATGCAAACCTTGTCAATAGTCTCTACAGGAAATCTAATGAGATACATAATTCACAGCCTTCTCCACGAAGGTCACACACTTGCAACTCACGTCAAAATCACAAGACAGCGGCAGTAATGTTCTATTTATGAAGTAATCGAGAATTCTAGCATATACAAAGATGGCTCTAAAATATGCAAAATAGAATGCAAAAAGAAAATCTAACAATTATTTTGAGCTGAACAAATAAGAAAACAAAATCGAAGAGAATAAACTGCCATAATCTTCTTGATAAGGAAATTATCAAAACTATAGGATTTGCATCGTGACGCAAACACTGGGCTGTAAAAAACCACACATATTGAGACATTCCAATAGGCACCCACTGAAGAAAGACAACAAAGTAGCATAGAGAAAACATAAACAATCCTTAAATAAATATTGCCAATAACACAACTTTAACAACAAGGATGTCATCCAACTATTGGAATCATTCCCTCATTCACACATTTGAGTTTCAATATTTCTAGAGAGAACTAAGAGAAAAGCTTGGGGCATAGTTCTCCTCTTAGCCAATTATATGTTCGTGTGTTACTTGCTTTGGTGTGCTTTTCACAACAAATGCCGATGATGTTGAGGATGATGCCCGTGTCCTGTAGGTTGTAAACACAGTTTTGGACAAACGTTTATAATGTATAATATATGATATTTTCTTATATGATATTTTCTTCACTCTTGTCTATGAACATTGGATGTTTTATTTGCTTTACCACAAACCAATAAACTAAGATCTCTGGTTGTCATTTGTAACTTAAGCATGTATGTGGAGACATACAGGTGGATCATGTCTTACGTGATAACCAAAATGGAGTGTAGTATATGGATATAGGAGGGATACCTTATCCTGGTAACGCTACGAATGCGGCCCGCTTTGTAGAATAGTTACAAGTGTTATGACTTGCTACAGATGGTCTGATCCTGATCATTCATGTGAAGACATGCGAGCGAGGGTGTCCTATACAAAGAGTTTGTATAAGACTAAACCACGAAGTGTTATAGTCTTGTTATATAACGCTGTTCATGACAGAGACTTCGCTTCACTAGGATGATCATAGGTAACATGACCTCAATCCTGAGTGAGTTGGGAACTTCTGCCTTTGAGGGCGATCCTTTGATTTGCATGGGTGTGAGTGGCCAAATCGCCAACTCAAACCTACCACTTTAGGGATTCATCTAATTTGGGAGCTGGAAACTCACCTACACAAGATGATATTCACTCGTTCCCCAAAGTAGGGGTAAGTAGATAGATTGCTCTCTTAAGGACTGATTCCAAGGCTTGAACGATGTGGTGCCACACACCTTTTCATGGCCTGAGAGGTGTCTACACATAGTAGGACTATATTGTATTGTTCATTAGAGAGTTCAGTGGTACTTAATGGGTTAGATGTAACTACAGGGGGAAAACGGTAAATTAGCCCAGCTATACTTACAAGCATCTGTGAAGGGTTATCGTACAGTTGATTGGTTATATTCGATGGACACAAAAATATATCTGTGGTGAGAAGAGTGCAACTATCGGTCTTTAGTGGAATGCCTGGCAGTTAACGGATGGTGGATCTCGTGGCTAAAGAGTTTAATCAGCTATTCACGTACCGTTGGAGCTGAACCATAGGTTCATAAGGTCCCCTTGGTAGCTCAATGGACTCAAGTTGAGAATCAGTTTTTGGGTCAGTTTGAAGTGTTCAAATTAACAAGAGGGAGTTCGATTATATATGATATGATTGAACTGGTCGATTATGTATGATATTGATTGACTTTATGTATGAGATGCATTATTTGGAGGAAAATGATATAAATATGATTTATATCTAGTGGAGGAGAAAAAGACTATGGTCAATGTGTTGCATTTGATGTGATATTAAACCATAGGTTAATGAATATAATATGATTATATTTATTATTTATTATTGGACAATTATAGGATAATTGTGCCGGTTTTTTCTCTGTAACCATATGGGGAGGTTGCATTCAGTTTTCGTAATTGAAGGATAAAATGAAAATCATTTTCATTTTGCAAAGTATCAGACATTCACTCACATTTGGTGTATACTGCCTATCGCATAGCAAACCGAGAGCCTACAAGATAGCTCAACATTCTAAACGATCGTATACACGTGCGCAGTTTACTAAATAATCGCATAGGATTTGATAAACAATCATCTAGCTTCTTCCTAAACGATCGCACGCCCGAGCGTTTACTAAACGATTGTTTATACGATCGCGACCCTTTTACTAAACGATCGTGTACCTCATCCTAAACGATCAAGCATCGTCTATACAATAGACACCTGACTTTGGACCAAGAATACCAAGGGTTCTAAGTGGTAATGTCTGCCTTCCTGTCGTGTTCATGAGAAGGCCGTTTGTGAGTTCAATTTGGTGGATGATTGCTTAGACGTGCTTAGCGAGAGCAAGAGGAGCAGTCCTTGGCGAGAACGAGTTTTCTATGAAGAAGGGTTCTTCAACTGGTATGTTTTCATTCTCTTTGTTATTTAAGTTTTAAAGCATGCCTGTAATTTGTTGTTAAATGCATATCTATTCTGTTAGATTGTTAAATGCATATCTATTCTGTTAGATTGTGAATGCATATCTTATTTAAGTTTGGAACGATCTCGCTTCCACTCAGAGGTACTCTTTGATAAGAGTTCCTTCAGGTGATCCTAGGGACAAAGGAAGGTTGAACTAAAAGAGTGGACCTCTTAGGCTGCAAGGTTATGGTAAAAATTTTATTGTTGATTTTAACCACATGATAGTTGGTATCAGAGCATGATTTTTAACTTTATTAAGCATAAACAATAGTGGAGGATAAAAAATGACTAAACCTATGAGTGATTGTGTTAGTCGTTTGAAGGAATATGTCTATGTACCATTGGATGGGATGTCATCACTCGTAGACTTGGGAACTCAAAACGAGGGATGGTTTGAGGAAATTCAAGCTTTTTTTGCTTCTTTTATGGCGAAAATAGAGTAGCGCTTCGACACAGTTTTAGGAGAGGTATTTTCTTACTCTATTAACATTAAGTTAGAATTTGATAGATTGAAAGAAGGAGTTGGCAATGCTGATAATAAGCTTTAACTTGTCAAGAATGCATTGACTAATGCCCTTGTGATGGAGAAAGTGGCTATTATGAAGGAAAAGATTCCTAAACGCTGAACCTAAAACATTTAACGATTTAGGGAATGTTAAAAAGCTTGAGAACTTCCTATAGGACGTATAGGAGTACTTCATGTTGGATTCTATGTCCTAAACTCGTAATTTGTAAATTAATAAACATATTCTGTTTTGTTTTTCGATAAAATTGTTATTGAAATTGTAATCTTGAATCCAATAAACTAAGGTCATGAGGCTATTTAATGTAGTTTGAACTTCATGTAGTGACATAAATGTGGATCAAGTTTAAATATATAGCCAAAATGGTCTATAGTATATGAATAAGGTTGGGCACCTTATTCTGGGGACACTATGGATGCGGCAACTTTGTAGTTAGTACAAACGATGTGATCCTGAATCGTTCATGTGGAGACATGAAAGTGGAGGCATCCTATGTAAAGAGTTTACATAAGACTGAACCATGAAATAGTCACTTTTTACATTTTAAATGCCGTTTTATGTATAAAACTGACTATTTCGTTAATTGATGACCTAGGTAACTTAATGTTAATCCTGAGCTAACTATGAACTCCTGTTCACTCGGAATTATCCTTAGATCTGCATAGGTGAGGGCAGCTCATTATCGTTGGCTCAATAAGCCTCCCATTTCAGGGGTAAGATCAGGTGGATAACTGGGAATATAGGGTGCAAGACGGAATTCACTCCTATCCGTTATAGGGATAGTAGATAGGTTGTTCCCTTTAGTACTGAATCTAGGTCTTGAACAAGGGGCCCCACCCTCTCCTTGGCCCGAGAGGGGTTCGGTTTATAAGTTGGACCTTAAACCAATTGTTCATTAGAGGATTAGTGGAACTTAAGGAACAAGATGTAGTCTTGGGGGTAAAATGGTTTTTACGACCCAACCGAGATTACGAATAACCTATGAAGGATTAGCTTACTAATCATGGTTATATCAAATGGACACAAATATATCTATAGTGAGGGGAGTGCAACTACAGAACTATAGTGGAATGACCCGTTAGTTAATGGATGTTTATTAGCTTCGTCTAAACGAGTTTTAGCCAGCTAATCTCGGATCGTTGGAGCCCATAATCTATAGGTCCATTAGGTTCCCCTATTAGCTCATATGGAATAAACTTAGAACAATATGATAGAATAATTCGAATTGTTCGAATTAGGTGAAGAGAGAGAAACCGACAGGTATATGTGATATAATGGTCGGTTTTTTCAGTTTAGAGATACAACTTTAATATTTAAATGTGATTTAAATATCAAGAATATGAATGCGTTCATATTCGGAAGCTCGGAAATAATGGAAATGGTCAAAGATGTAAAAAGTCAAAGAGTTGACTTTTGACTTTGAAAAGTCAAACTTTGACCGACCTTATATTCAAATGTGATTTGAATTTCGAGAAAATGAATGCGGATTCATGCCCGGGAGGTCAAAATTAGTCAACACGAGAAAAATCATAAAAATTCAAAATGTTGACTTTTCAGTCAAAGTTTGACTTTGACAAAATGACTATTTTGCCCTTTGACTAAAGTTAGTGGGAAAATCTAAACTTTTGTTGGATAATTCCACTAACAAAATAGTGAGCTAGGTGTTGGCTTATAGTGGAGACAGTAAGCCCACTTAGATAGTGGATTCTAGGTGTTGGGTTTTTATGAATTGATTTCATGCAATTTTTGCATGGCCTTTTTCTATAAATATGGACTTTGAATTTTGATTAAAAACTTTTGGCAATTTTTCTAAAATTGTTTTCCAAAATAGGATGTGATAAAAAAAAAAAGAAAACCCATACCCAACCCAAAATTCCATTTCTTTTCCATCTCATTCTCTCTCTCGGGTTTCTTCATTCATCGGGTCCCACAACTCGGTTCTGAGTCTAGAGGATAGTAGGTCAACTCTAGTAGTGGTCCGAAAAAGTTCGGGTCAAGATCCAACGAGGAAAAGCATTTTTCGGGAGCTACAAAGGTTGTATTCCATCCCTTTTATTTACTATTTTTCCTTCATTTTGCATGTTAATTTCCTTTTGATTAGAAGCAATTAGAGTGTAATTAGATTCTTATTCTTTTGCGTATGTCTCGTGTTCCATCACTTCAAAGATGTATACATATAAAAAAAAAAGAAGATGGAGTGGGAATGTCAAGTATACACCTTTTCGAGGATGCTAAACTATGGTAGCATACGTGTCTGCAAGATGACAAGGAAAAGACCACATGTATAACTAGATATGGCACTTACAAATTTCTTGTAATGTTGTTTGGATTGAAAATGCTCTAAAATTTAATGAATGATGTTTTTTATAAGTATCTCAACAATGAGTATCAAGCTTACCACTCTAAGTATTAAGCTTGTTCACAGTCGTGGCCAACTAGGTGATCTGATTTATCAAGTGTTGTATTCCCATCCTTATTTCCTTTTGGAATAGGGCATTGTCCTATTGAATCTTATTGTCTCTTATTGGAAGGTCATCACATCCTGTTGGAATTTCATTGACGTTTTTGTCAAGGCTTTCACCACATCTTCTAAGGGCGACCTAGGCTTATTCAAGGTATGCACGTGATGGCCTCCTTGACCTCCTCAATGAAAGTTGGGATGGTCTTGCCATCCAAGGTTATGCATACTAATGTCTGAATCATGTCTCCTTCCTCCTTGGTTACCAACATAATTTACCTCCTCCATATGTTGGAATTTATGCCTTAAAGCATCTCGTAATTAATTAGTTGATTAATTTAATTATCAAATATGCAATATTAAATTCCATTAACTGCCAAAAATCGAAGATTATTATATGTAATCTTGAACAATATGTAGTTGACATACATGGTGGATGATCATATTCAAGAAATAACCTAAAAGGTCTATAGTATATCGATAAGGTTAGGCATCTTATCCTGATGATACTATGGATACAACTCACTTTTAATAGTTACAAATAGTTTAATCCAAACCATTCATGTGGGAACTGACCTGGGAGTTCCATTAGTCAAACTTTTATTAAAACATAATGTGATTAGTTTATTAAAGAGTTTAATAAACTTAAGAAATTCGATATTATTTGAACTATCCAAACATAGGAGTAATGTTTGAGTAAATAAAATTAAAACTTAGATAATGATTTACCTAAATATGTCTAAGTAATAAAACCCCTATTTCAAAATACTTAGTGGGAGAATAGATGTATATGATATGTTGTCTCTTCTACGTTCTCTGGGAATTACAACATTTGAGGATTTGGGTATGTTAAGAAGCACATGTTGAAGCAAACCCAAAAGGAATGTGTTCAAAGGTATGCCTATATGTAGGTTGTCCCCGAGAAGAAAAAAATGGTATTTTATGCAATCCTGAATAAAATAATGTATTTGTATGACAAACATTAATTTTATAAGGAATGCCCAATAAAAGACTGCAAGCCTTTACTAAGGTTAAATTGTGTTGATATTTTAGTTCCAAGTAAATCCACAAAATAGTTAATAAGTGTTATTAACCATTTAAGTACATTTGAATGTGAAATGAATCCTAGTCAAACAATATGAGCCTTCATCATAGTGGGAGAGTTATTAGAGAATTCAATCCTATGACTTAGTTGAAGTCAAAATTGCCATATTAGTTGACAAATTAAAAGCTTATCATCCTTAAAATCGTGGTGAGAGAAGCTGACAAGGATTTCAGGGTCAAAGTCATGAACTCAAGATAAAGTCTATGTACTTCATCTCAATCTGGATTTGCAAATTTTCTTGATGAGTTAGTGATGACATGCAAAAATACATGTCATCTTAGGCCTTTTATTTAGAATTATGTGGGTTGTTAAGCAGAATATGCAACAATTATGTTAGGAATTCATGAGAAAATGAGCTTGTGGTGTTCAACATTGAGAATCTCGGCTAACCCATTATTATGCATTATTATGCGTTCAATTTTTTATTTTTGTAGCTAACGCAGAAAGTGGATGCAAATGCGGAAGTCGGACTACTGCATCGACGACCACATGCGGAGAAACTCTCCATCGCAAAGGCGAATGCATACGATCAACGCATGAGTGTTGCAGTGATCAGCCGCATGCGTCCATCGCATAGGAGTTGTGATCGTCAAGCGATTGCGGTCATCGTGTAAAGTTGCAGTATTAAGCGAATGCGGTCACTGCACGATTCCGACTACACAATAACGCATACTAGTGGGATCAACGCAAGGTTGGTGGAATGAACGCATCAACGCATCGCTCAGGAAAATCAAAAGATGATGTTTATATTTCACCTACCATGTCGTGAGTAGCAAAGATTCAAATAAGGACTAACACGCCGCGAATGTCAGAATCAGAGCAGTCCATTAATGCTGTCGGTGATCCAAGCCCTATATATAGAAGCCGCTGAGCAGAATTTCAACTTATCCAGGGTTATCCCTACGATCCAGACAAATGCGTGAGAAGAAAGTTTGAGAGTTCTTCATCTCCTTCCTCCATTCCGAGTGACGACCGGAGCTAGATCTCAGAAGAGTCAGCTCCACCGCCCATCCATGGCACCACTGGCAGCCTTGACGCACATCCACTGGAAGCAAGTCATTGCTTCCAGCCGGTCATTTCATTTTCTCTTCTTTTCTTATATTGTATTGTATTACATTTTGGGATTAAGGAATTGATACATTATGTGTTCAATGCTTTATGTGTTTCCTTCGATTCCATCCCCATCTTTCTTTACTTAGCATCCTTAACTTTCATTGCATCACTTAGTGAGATTGCTAGAGTATCGCATACTTAGTCATGTGGATTAGAGATATGAAACATGTAGCAAACCACAGAGAGGTATGCGTTGTGCGAGTGTGTGAGAAAACCTTATTTGCTTAGTGTGAAGCTGTAGCAACGCCTATCTATAGGCTAACACAATGCTTGTCTATGAGTAAAGTCAGCAACAACCAACTGCCCGGGAGGGTAAGTGGTTGGTCACATTAAGCAATGTAAGCTATTGTTCACTAGAGATAGGAATAATTTTGCGTCAACCAAGTTTGTGTAGTTACCTTGTCTTATGTATGCATCTATCACACCTTTAGAGCTACTCGAGAGAGAGTCTAAAGAAAGAACCAAAGATTCGAGAGAGCTAGGTTAGAATCGATGCTCGAGAGGGCTAGATTAAGTTTGCATAGGCAAGAATGGAGACTTAGGAATAAGCTCCGTTTGCTATTACACAGCGTATGCACCCTACGGAGAGGACAATGGTTGCGTCCAGGAAGTAGGATATGGTGGCAGTATGCGGTCATCTCGACCCTTATGCATATACATCGCATACGTCCTAGATTTAGGCTTTTAGTGTGTGTAGCATAGTCGCATGGCTTGCGTTGACTAAGATTGCCCTTGCGGTCATTCTTAAGGGTTGCAATGAAGACATCTCCACATTTTATCTATTTTTCCATCCATTTTTTTCCCGTCAATAGTTGTCGTGACTCTACCTCTCATTCATATTCTCATTGCATTGTCTGTTAGTTAGAAGTAAGAGTAGTGTTAGCTTAAAACCTCCCATCCATTCTTTTATTCAACCACCACATACACATTACCGCATACATCTAGCTACAAGTCCCTGAGTTCGACCTCGAATCACTCGAGAAACTTGCGTTCACATTATACTTGGTTTGAGCGCAAGAAAACTTGTGACAGGAACGCATGGTCATCGCATACATTCGTTAACGCATAGTTCATTCCAACGCATGACCACCGACGCATGATAATCAATGCATACCTTAAGACATGCATCGCATATTGCGTCCATGGAACTTTAGTTATCAAGTCCTCGACGATTTGGTAATCTAAATTTCCGTCATTAGTTAGACCCATGGATAAGAATAGATCTACAAAAAAGACGTGCATGTGTAGCTAAGAAGATATTGATCTTCAAATTAAGACTCATGGTAGAGGGTGAAACCTGTTGAGAGAAATTAGAACATGGTTCAATTTATCACTTGTTGCCATTATGGAGTCTTTTGAGCATTGTTCATTGTTGCATATGAGATATGTAAAATGAATCTCTAGATTCTTTTATGAAAAGAATTTAAGGAATGCATCTACACAAATAAATAGAGAAGTTCAACTTTCAAAGATCAAATACAAAGAGTTTGCATAATTGTATATGTTCATTTACGAAATGAATTAGACAATTAGATCTTTGAATATAAGGTTTGATAAGAGCTACCATAATGCAAGACTTTGAACAAATATTAATGATCTTGTATAGACAAGAGAGTCATTAATTCTCAAGTAGATATTTCTCATGTTTTTATGTTAATGAAGTATTACTCATTTGAACGATGCGATATATCATAAAAATTTGACTACCTAACTAATTAGAGACATAAGTGAGTCCAAGCATCTTACATTTATAAAATGTTTGTCAAATGTTCTATGCACAACTTCAAAACTTCAAAAGAATGATAATGTATCATTCTATTGAGAAGTTAAGTCTAAGAAAAAATATACTAAGACACCTCAAGTGTTGAGGATAAATGATTAATTATATTTTATTCATATGAGATAATTATTGCATAAATGAGACTTACCATACAATTGACTAATTATATCGGTTATATCAATGGTGGGATCATTGAGTACAAGATTAAAAACTTTCTCAAAGTATCTGTGGATAATGAGAAATTTTGTATATAGTGTCAAAATATAATCTTTCACAAGATACAATAGGTCTTACAGAGATATAGAGAAATCTATGGTAAGATTAATTTTATCCTATGTGGTGGAGATTGGTACACAAGACATTTGTTTTTGCTTTTGAAGTAAAACTTTGTATAGTCATAAAATATCCTTAAAGATTTGAAAATGTTTCAATTCTAAGTTAGTCTATCACACTTTATGAGATAATAATGGTGCAAAGACTAAAACTAGGGATATTAGTAAACATCAATATTTAGGATAAGACATATTGAGAGAAAGTATCATGGTAGTGACCAAGATGACTTTGAATGACATATGGTTTGATTTATATAAAAGAACTCTCTAGACTAAAGTGTTTAAGAGTCATCTAGAACGTCTAGGATTACGAGACATGTCTCTTCTTTGCTAGGGCAAGTGGGAGAACATGTTGGGTATAGAGTATGCCCTAGAATACATGTCTCACCGGCTTTAGTGAAAGTGGGAGATTGTTGGGATTTATGCCCTAAAGCCTCTTTAATTAATTTAGTTATTAAATATGCAATGTTAAATTTCATTAACTATTAAAAATCCTAGGTTATTATATGTAATCTTGAACAATATATAGTTGACATACAAGGTAGATCATGTTCAAGAAATAACCTAAAATATCTATAGTATATGAATAAGATTAGGCACCTTATCCTAGTAACACAATGGATACAACCCACTTTGTAATAGTTACAAATGACTTGATCCAAACCGTTCATATAAAGACATGTGAGTGAAGATATCCTATACAAAAAGTTTGTAAAAGATCGGACTAGGAAATATTCTAATCTCTCTTTGTAAATTTGATAATTGATCGTGAGATTAATATTTCATATGATGATCATGTGTGACTCGATCTTAATCCTAAGTGATTTATGAACTTCTATCTATGAGGTTGGTTCTTTGATTTTCATGGGTGAAAGTGGCTCAAGTTGCCGACTTAATACGTCTACCATTTTGGGGACTTGACTAAATGGATAGCTGAAAACATAACTTCACAAGATGAAATTCACTCATTCTCTAATAGGGTAAGTAGATGAGTAGTTTCCTTAAGTACTGGTTTTGGGTCTTGAAAAAGGGGCTCCACCCTCTCACTGGTTTAAGAGAGACTTAGTTTATGGTTGAACCATAAACAAATTGTCCATTAGTGAAAGTAGTGGTACTTAAGGAAAAGATATAATTACAGGGGAAAATAGACATTTGATCCAACTGTAATTATAAACAACTCGTGAAGGATCAACTTATTTATTTTGATTAAATCCATGGACACAGCTTGCCCTACAATGTATAAGAGTTCAACTATGGGTCTATAGTGGTTTGCTCTGTAGTTAATGAATGAAGGCTAATTTAAATAAATAGTGTAATAAATTAATCTCGGATCGTTGGAGCTTATAATCTATAGGTCCATAAGGTCTCCTTGCTAGCTCACCACGGACTTGAAGGATCTCTTATCGAAGAGTTCCATGAGCACGTTTGGATCGCTCTGATCTCATAATGACCGAAATACAACAATATACATTCAACGCACAGTTATGAAAACAAACCTTAATTATCGGCATGCTATAAACAGGATATACCAAGGGAGAGAGTGCCATACCAGTTTAAGACAATCTTGAATCTTCGAAACTCAATGAAGTGGAACCCTCCACCCAATCAACCAACGCCCAACAGAAGCATCGACTATAGTTGCACGAACAACTACACGAACACGAACGCTGCGGGGACGACACCACCAGAAAAGAGCCCCGGGTATTCTCAGAGTGAGAATCCAAAGCGTGGTCTTTGGTGAATTTGGTAGAGGAAAAAGGAAGCACGGATCGTGTAGACGATAAGCAAGTGGGAGGGAAAAAGACGCTATCGCATAGCACAATGTTTATCGTTTAGGAGAAGCTACACGATCGTGTAGGTTTTACTGAACGATCGTTTAGGAAATGGTATATGATTGTTTAGCAAACTCGGTACACTATACGACCGTTTAGAGAAGCTATGCAATCGTGTAGGAACTAGTGTGTGATCGTTTAGGTGGAGAGTAACTATCGTATAGGCTCTCAATTTTCTTAAGCGATTGTTTTCTTTTCACCAATGCGTGCTCTCTCTCTTTTTCGGACGGGCAATTCAAAATGAAAAAACTTCATTTTTATTTCATCGGTTACAATAACCGACGCTGCCTCACTAACCCACATCCAAACGTGATTTTTTTGGCTTCATTATCATATAATTAACCAATTAAAATATTAATAAATATAATCATATTATATTTTTACCCTATAGTTTGATATCACATATCTACTATTGTATTTTCTCCTCTTCTTGATATAAATCATATTTATATCTAATTTCCTCCAAAATAATGTATCTCATAATTTAGCCAATTATATCATATATAATTAACCAGTCAAATTATATCATATATAATCGAACTTCCTCTTGTCAATTTGAACATTTCAAATTAACCCAAACACTGGTTCTTAACTTTATCCAAGCTACCTAGGGGATCTAATGAACCTGTGGCTCAAAGCTCCAACTGTCCGTGATTAGCTGACTAAACTCTTTAGTCACGTGATCCACCATCCGTTAACTGTCAGACATTCCACTAAAGACCAACATCTAAACTCTTCTTACCACAAATATATTTCCGTATCCATCAGATATAACCAATCATGAGTACAATGACCCTTCACAGATGCTCGTAAGTACAGCTGAGCCAAATTACCGTTTTACACCTGTAGTTACATCTCACCCCTTAAGTACCACTGATTCCTCTAATGAACAATACAACATAGTCCAACTATGTGTAAACACCTCTCGAGCCAAGAGAAGGTGTGTGGCGCCACATCGTTCAAACCCTGGAATCAGCCTTTAAGGGAGCTATCTATCTACTTACTGTTGGGATTGGTGTTCTAATTCTCCTGGAGTCTCATTGCCTTGTAAAGATACACATTGTTTAATGAATAAAATAAGTGTTATTTAATTCTGGCATTTACTCGTATCTAATAAACAAAGCTCCTTGGTTATCTTATGTGAACTTAAGCATGTATATGTGATATACAAGTGGATCATGCCTTAAGTGATAACCTAAATAGGTATGTAGTATAAGGATTAAGATGCGATACCTGATCCTGATGATACTATGGATATGGCCCGCTTTGTAGAAGTTTGCAAGTGTTATAAACTACAGATGGTAGATCCTGATCATTCATGTGGAGACATGCGAGTGGGGGTGTCCTATACAAAGAGTTTGTATAAGACTTGGACCACAAGATGACTAGACTCTGTATATAACGCCGTTGATACTAGAGACTTACATCTCACCTAAACAATCATAGGTGACACGACCTCAATCCTGAGTGTTTTGGGAACTCCTGCCTTTGAGGGCGGTCCTTTGATTAGTATGGGTGAGAGTGGCCAGATTACCAACTCAACATGCCTACCTTTTTGGGGACTTGTCTGATCTGGGATTTGGGAACTCAATCCACAAGATAGAATTCACTCATTTCCTAAAGTAGGGATAAGTAGAGAGATTGCTCCCTTAAGGGCTGATTTCGGGGCTTGAACATAGTGGCCATAACTTCTCTTTGGAAGAGAAGACTTAGTCATAGTAGGACTATGACTTATGTTCATTAGAGGGATCAATGGTACTTAAGGAGACAAATGTAACTATAGGGGTATAACGGTTATTGGCCCAGCTGTATTTACGAGCGATCTGTGAAGGGTTGTCACACTGCTGATTGGTTAAGATGGACACAAAATATATCTGTGGTTAGGAGAGTTCAGCTGTCGATCTCTAGTGGAGTGCCTGGCAGTTAACAGATGGTGGATCCTGTGACTAAAAAGTTTAGTCAGTTATTCACGTACCGTTGGAGTTTCAAGCTACAGGTCCATGAGGTCCCCTTGGTAGCTCAATGGATTCAGTTGAGGATAAGTTCTTGGTATTGATTTGAAATGTTCAAATTGACAAGAGGTATCTTGATTATATATGATATAATCAGTTTGATGTATGAGATACATCTAGTGGAGGATTGATGTAAATGAGATTTACATTAAGTACCATGGAATAGAAAAAGAACTATGGTTTATATGTTTCATGAGATGAAATATTAAAACTATAGGTTATAAATATAGTATGATAAGTTGGTTATCATTTATATTTATAATAATATTAATTATTGGATAATTAATTCTTTTTCTTTAATAACCAAAGTAATGGGTGGTTATTGGATCATGGTAACCGTGAGTTTAAAAAGAAAATGGTTTTCCTATTTTGAAAAGAAGTTTTTAAAACGCTAAAAAGTTTTCTTTGAGTTTTCTCTCTCGCGCAAAAGAAACTCACGAAGTCGTCAAGTAAATTCGGATTTACTAAACGACGGCTGGGCGAGCTAAACGATCGTGCAGTGGCAAGCAACGATCCTGTAGTATAATACTAAACGATCACATAGTTTTGCTAAACGATCGTTTGCCTAAAGTAAATGATCGTGTAGAGTCTGTAGGCAACAGACCAAGCTAAACGATCGCATAGCTTTTACTAGACGATCACTTAGTTTTATCTAAACGATTGGGCATCGACTTATACGATAGGTCTCCGCCATCTCCCACTTGCCTAGTCGTGTACGCAATCAGTGTTTTCCTCTTTTGTCTACCTCATTCCAAGTCTGAACAGAGCCCACCCTCTAGATTCTCACACTGAGAATACCAGGGTAACCTTGTTGGTGGTGTCAGACTCAACTCGACACCGTCGAGGTTTTCTAGAGGCCGTTCGTGACTGAGGCTGATGTTGAGGACGAGCGTGAAGTGTTCGTGCTGTGTTCGTTGCGGTGTTGCGATTGTGTAGATCGAACGTTCGAGGTTGCTGTTATTCGAGCCTTTATGCACAATGGAGCATGGAGACGCTTCTGCCATTGTTAGTATGGTTGTTTCTTTTGTGCATTTCTAGTTTTTCATGCTATAATTTCTTTGTATGAATTGTATAACTGTTAAAGTCGACTGAAAATGCATTGTTTATTCATGATTGTAATTTGGAATTATTGTTCTTCCACTGCTTTTGGAAATCTCGCTTCCGATTTCCTTCAATTGGATCGTTAGTATTTTTTAATCGATCGTTTAGCTAATGCTAAGCGATGGAGTAAATTGTTTACCATATCGCATGGCATTGGTTGTGCAATCACGCAAGCGCTAGAGGTAGACGATCGTAGTGGGAGCATGCGATGCTCGTCGTTTAATAGAAGGCATGCGCTAGACGATCGTGTAGTTAGCAAGCTTCATCGCTTCGTTACTATCTATGCGATCGCACGTATGCGATACGGAGGCGCTAGCTAAGCGATCGCTTAGGCGATGGTGCTTCGCAGCATCATAGTCGCTTAGACGATCGCGAAGGCGGGCATTTTGCGGAGCACCCTAAGCGATCGTGTACTTTAGGCTTCATCGCTTAGTAAAGGTACAAGATCGTATAGTAACAGCTAAACGATCGCTTGGATTTTTCTAGACGATCGTATAGTGAATGCTAAACGATCGTTTAACTCTAGGAGTGCTGGTATGTGATAGAACGAAGTGTTTGTTTGATTGTGTAGACGATCGCGGGGTGCTTAGTACACGATGGATCGTTGGAGAAGCGATGCTTTGCCGAGCGGTTCAAGACCCGGTTCGCCTGTTTGAACCGGAGACTCCTTGCCTTTGTAATAGTTAGCTTTTCTTTTGTGTTTTAAGGCAATTTTACCCGGTTCATCAACATTGGTTGTTTATACATGTGATGTATGCTACTTATATGTCAAAGTGTTTGTCATATAGTTAAAACCCACCTTAGATTGTGCAATTATTCATGCCTCATGTATTATAATTGTTATAATCAAGCATGAAAAAATTACTTGAAAGCATGAGTATGCATCATGAAATATAAGAGTTATATTTTGCATGCATTGAGCATTATCATGCATCATCCTTTTGTTATAAATGTTATAGTCTAAGGGTGAACGAATGAAAGTTTTGCTTGTTTCATTACGGTTTTGTGTAAGTGTTATATAAACGAAGTAGCAATGAATGGACAATGCATTGAGCATGACACTTAGGCTATTTATAAACGTTATGAATGCCTTGCATGTGTTAGCTTAACATTGTGGTTTGTTTCCATTTATAAGTGTTATAAAGGAAATTAGACCTAAAATCAATAATTCAGAGTTGCATGTAGAATTAGGGTGAACTCAATTTTTTAAAAGGGTTTTAAAATTGGATTGAGATAGACCTAAGTTCAAATGGTTCTAAAGAGTTTAGTAACCTAGATTAATCTTTTAAAATCAGTTTAATAGGATTAAATTGGTTGAATAAAAGATTAAATTTGTTGTAAAACCTATCTATAAGGGACCTTTTGTCTAAGGCGGGTTCTGGCTAGGCTGGGGTTCTTAAGTTGACGGAAACATAACACCCCTACCTAGGAACCTACCTGGAAAGGTGCATTAGATAGATTTTCAACAAGCATGCGACGATTTGGTCAAAGATTCCATTAAAGAGTTTAATGGATGATGATCAAAAGTTGTTTCACTATCCAAGGTAAATGTTACTCTTGGGAAAACCTAAAAGTCACTTAGTTAAAATCCTTAGCCGTGTTTTTTCTAAGTAAGCTAAACCCTAGGTTATAAAATACTCAATGGGAGGAAGAGGCGAATCAGATATGTCTATGATTCCACTCACGTTTCTCCTTGTATGTTCACACCGTGAGATTCATGCTTGGCCTTGTGGTGCCCAGGATGCATCCCCCTTCGGATGGTGTTTGCATGAGTCAATATCAAGGTGAACGGAGAGAGTGTTTATAGTAAGTGGGTGAAGGGAGTGTGTCAACACGTCCTATGGTCTCTATCATTGGTTCACACCGTGAGATCATTTTGTACGCCATCGTGTTGCCTTCGAAGCGTCCCCCTTCGGATGGGTTTTGTGCAGTTGGTCAATATCAAGGTGAACTCCAGAAATGGATAAGGTCACTTTAGGTTTTGCCTCAATCGGATTTTTTCCCTTCAGATTGGCCTTTTGGGATGGACCTCTAGGGCTTAAAATGGCGGGTCACACTTACGGGAGATTGTTAAGTAAGTTAATGGTCTCTTGGCCAAATCAATGATGGCTAGTCGTTATAGGAGCAAGAGTTGTTCTGGTATTAATTCAGAGGAGGGATAACTGACCTCCCTTCGGTGCCTTTTGTCCTAAACTTTTGAAGTGTCATTACGAAACTAGATGTCACACGGGGTTCATGTTAGTTTTGCTAAAAGCTTATTGGATGTTGTTTTGTTCTACAACGGGTATTTGCTTAAAACCTAACGTAGGTTAATGTTTTTTCTTTTCAACAACTCGTTAGTATTTTCGTTAGTAATAGATTCTACTACTCTCCAAAAGAGGAGACAAGACAGTAAATATGATTTATTGGTCTTGGAGACATGTCTGGTAGAGAATGATAATTCTGCTTGAATCTTTGATTCAGGTGTTACCAATCATATTAGTTCCTCTTACCAAGGATTCAGTTCCTGGAAAACATTGCCACAGGGAGAGATGACTCTTCGAGTTGGTACTGGTGAGGTTGTTTCAGCTGTTGCTGTAGGCAGGCTGAAGTTATTTTTCAACAAGAAACGTTATCTATTACTGGATAATGTTTTTGTAATTCCTCATATTAAGAGGAACTTGATCGATTTCTTGTCTCATTGAACAAGGCTACATCGTCTCTTTTTCTGAGAATAAAGTGTTTATTTTCAAGAATGGAATGGAGATTGGTTATGGTTCAATAGAAAATAACTTATATATACTAAGGTCGTTAGTCATAAAAGCCTTGTTTAACATTGAAATGTTTAGTACGCCAACAATAGCTAAAAGACCAAAGGTTTCTCCAAAGGAAAACACCCATCTTTGGCATCTTAGGTTAGGTCACATCAACCTCAATAGGATTGAGAAGTTGGTGCAAAGTAGACCTTTAAAGAGTTTAGAAGAAATATCCTTGCTGATATGTGAGTCATGCCTTGAAGGCAAAATGACCAAACGACCTTTTACTGGAAAAGGTTACAGAGCCATGGAAGCTTTTGAGCTTGTACATTCAGACCTCTGTGGTCCGATGAATGTTAGAGCTCGAGGTGGGTATGAATATTTCTTCTCTTTCATAGATGATTATTCAAGGTATGGGTATCTCTTCCAAATGCAACGTAAGTCTGAAGCCCTTGACAAGTTCAAGAAGTATAAGGCTGAAGTTGAAAACTTGTTAGGTAAGAAGATAAAAATACTATGATCTGATCGTAGTGAAGAGTATATGGACCTCCAATTTCAGAACTATATGATAGAACATGGGATTGTGTCCCAACTCTCGGCCCTTGGTACACCCCAACAAAATGGTGTATAAGAAAGGAGAAACGGGACCTTGTTGGACAAAGTTTGGTCTATGATGAGTTATTCTCATCTTCCAGACTCGTTTTGGGGTTATGCAGTGAAGACTGCATGTTATATCCTGAACAACGTTCCCTCCAGAAACACCTTTTGAGTTATGGAGAGGCCATAAAGGTAGTTTACGCACTTCAGGATTTAGGGTTGTCTGGCACATGTGCTAGTGACTAACCCAAAGAAGTTGGAACCGTGTTTGAAGGTTTGCCTCTTTGTAGGCTACCCCAAGGAAACAAGAGGAGGATACTTCTATGATCCGAGTGAGAACAAAGTGTTTGTTTCCACTAATACTATCTTCTTGGAAGAAGATCACATGAGGGATCATAAGCCACGAAGAAAGCTCGTTTTACGTGAGATCTCAAGTGAGACTGAGACCGCTGAGGGTTCAACAAGAGTTATTGAACAGCTTGATAGATCAATAAGAGTTGTTGAGGTCAGAACATCTAGTCAACCAGCTCAAGAGTTGAGATTGCCTCGATGTAGTAGGAGGGTTATGAACCCACTGGATCGTTACATGGGTTTGACTGAAGCCCAAAACGTCCTTACGAATGATGGGATCGAGGATCTGTTGTCTTTTAAGAAAGCAATGAAGGATGTTGACAAAGATGAATGGGTTAAGGCCATGAACTAGGAAATGGTGTCTATGTACTTCAATAACGTCTGGGAGCTTTTTGATCCACCTGATGGGTAAGACCTATTGGGTGTAAGTGGTTCTTTAAGTGAAAGAGAGGTGTAGATGGAAAGGTGCAAACCTTTAAGGCTAGACTCACGGCAAAGGGTTATACCCTGGTTGAGGGAGTTGACTATGAGGAAACTTTCTCACCTATTGTCATGCTGAAGTCTATCAGGATTCTCCTGTCCAAAGCCACATTTTATGATTATGAAATATGGCAAATGGACGTCAAAACTGCCTTTCTTAATGGTAATCTTGAGGAAACCATCTATATGACTCAACCAGAGGGGTTCATAGCTTTAAATCAATAGCAAAGGGATTGCAAGCTTAATAGGTCCATTGATGGGCTGAAACAAGCATCTAGATCTTGGAACATCAGATTTGACACTGTTGTGAAGTCGTTTGGCTTTGATCAGAATGTTGATGAGCCTTGTGTTTATAAGAAGATCATCAATAGCTCAGTAGCTTTCCTGGTACTATATGTGGATGATATTCTACTCATTGGGAATGATGTAAGGTATCTGACTGATATTAAGAGTGAAGGATCTCATATCGATGAGTTCCATGAGCGTGTTTGGATCGCTCCGATCTCATCGCGACTGAAATACCATATTATACATTCAACACATACAGTTATGCAAATAAATCTAATTATCGGCATGCTCAGAACAAGATAAATAACAAGGAGACAGAGTTCCATACCAGTTGAAGACTATCTTCAAACTTCAGAACCTCAACATAGCGGAACACTCCAACAGATTTACCAACGCTCGGCGGGAACGTCAACTGCAGCAGCACGATCAACATGAACACGAATGCCATAACGGGGATGACACCACCACTAATGAGCCCTGAGTATTCTTGGAGTGAAAACCCAAAGGGTGGGCTTTAGTGAATTTGGTAGAGGATGGAGGAAAAACGAATCGTGTAGGCGATAAGGAAGTGGGAGAGAAAACAACGCTATCGCATAGCAGAAATGCTTATTGCATAGAGGAGCTACACGATCATGTAAGATTTGCTGAACGATTGTTTAGGAAAAGGTGTACGATCGTTTAGTTAAAACGCAAGGTGGACGATCGTTTAGGCGGAGAAGTGACTATCATATAGGCTCTCGAGCGATCATTTTCTTTCACCAAAGCGCACTTCACGAAATATTTTGGGCGAATGACTATCGATTGCACGATTCAAAAATGAAAACATTTTTCATTTTAACCCATCAGTTACCATAACCGACGTTACCCACTAACCCACGTCCAAACATGATATTAGGATTAATTATCATATAGTTAATCAATCAATTAATTAATAAATATAATAATATTATATTTTTACCCTATAGTTTGATATCACATATCTACTATAGTATTTTCTCCTCTACTTGATATAAATCATATTTATATCTAATTTCCTCCATAATAATGTATCTTATACATTTAGTCAATTATATCATATATAATTAACTAGTCCAGTTATATCATATATAATCGAACTTCCTCTTGTCCATTTGAACATTTAAAATTAACCCAAATACTGGTTCTCAACTTTATCCAAGCTACCCAGAGGACCTAATGGACCTATGGCTCGAAGCTCCAACAGTACGTGAATAGCTGACTAAACTCTTTAGCCACGAGATCCACCATCCGTTAACTGTCAGGCATCCCACTAAAAACCAATAGTCGAACTCTTCTTACCACAGATATATTTTTGTGTCCCTCGGATATAACCAATCATGAGTACAATAACCCTTCACAGATGCTCGTAAGTACAATTGGGCCAAATTACCATTTTGCCCCTCTAGTTACATCTCACTCCTTAAGTACCATTGATTCCTCTAATGAAAAATACAACATAGTCCAACTATGTGTGAACACCTCTCGGGCCAAGAGAAGGTGTGTGGTGCCACATCGTTTAAGCCCCAGAATTAGCCCTTAAGGGAGCCATCTATCTATTTACCCCTGCCTCGGGGAAGGAGTGAATTCCATCTTCTGTAACTGAGTTCCCAGCTCCCAAATTAGATGAATCCCCAAAATGGTAGGTTTGAATCGGCGACCTAGCCACTCGCACCCATATAAATCAAAGGACCACCCACAATGGCAAGAGTTCCCAACTCACTCAGGATTGAGGTCATGTTACCTATGGTCATCCTAGTGAAGTGAAGTCTCTGACATGAACGGTGTTATATAACAAGACGTTAACATTTCATGGTCAGATCTTATACAAAATCTTTGTATAGGATGTCCCCGCTCGCATGTCCTCAACACGAACGATCAGGATCAGACTATTTGTTATAAGTCACAACACTTGTGACTATTCCACAAAGTGGGCTGCATCCATAGCGTTACCAGGATAAGGTTTCCCTCCTATATCCATATACTACAGACCATTTTGGTTATCACTTAAGACATGATCCACTTGTATGTCAACACATACATGCTTGAGTCACATACAGATAACCAGGGATTTTATGTTTATTGGTTTGTGGTAAAGCAAATAAAACAATTAACCGAGCAAAATATAAGATGTGAAGTAAATATCATATATTAACAACACAAGTGTTCGTACATACTGTTTACAAACTACAGAACACGAGACTTTAAGGCATCAACCCCAATAATCTCCCACTTGTCCTCAAGCGAAGTGGGGTGTACAAAAAACTTAGTACAAAACAATGAACTAGGGCATAAAAGCCCAGTACAAGAAAATCTCCTACTTGCTCTAGTCCAGCCGTGGGCGATCCTGTAGACCCATGCTCCATAGGTGACCCTCAAACACTGTAGCCGTGAGAGCCTTCGTAAATGGGTCAGCAACATTGTGCTCCGAAGTGATCTGCGTGACGATCACGTCCCCTCGATGCACTATCTTGCGGATTAGATGATACTTCCGCTCTATGTTTTTTTCACGTCTATGACTCCTTGACTCCTTGGAGTTCGCCACTGCCCCACTATTAACAGAATAAGGTGCCTAGACATATCTGGAACAACTTCCAGGTCTGTCAATAACTTCCTGAGCCAAACGGCCTCCTTAGCAGCTTCGCAAGCCGCTACGTACTCCATCTCCATAGTGGAATCAGTGATGCACCCTTGCTTAGTGCTTCGCCACACTACAGCTCCTCCGTTAAGAGTAAAGACTGACCCCGATGTGGACTTGCGAGAGTCCTTATCAGTCTGAAAGTCAGAATCCGTGTATCCTGTAAGGATCAAATCCCTCGAACCATACACGAGCATGTATTCCCTCATTCTCCGAAGATACTTGAGGATGTTCTTCATTACGGTCCAGTGACCCTGGCCTGGGTTAGACTGATACCTACGGACTATGCTCACAGCATAACAGATGTCTGGACGTGTACAGAGCATCGCATACATCAAACTACCAATGGTAGACGAATATGGGACCCGTCTCATCTCTTCAACCTCTTAAGGCGTCTTAGGACACATGTTCTTAGACAAAGTGACTCCATGCCTGAACGACAGTAGGCCCCTCATGGAGTCTTGCATCGAGTACTTGAGCAACATCTTGTCAATGAACGATGCCTGAGACAATGCTAACACTTTGTTCTTACGATCCTGAAAGATCTATATACCTAGAACAAACTAAGCCTCTCCTAAATCTTTCATTTGGATTTGGGTTGCTAGCCAGTTCTTAACTACAGTCAGTAGACCTACATTATTCCCAATGAGTAGGATATCGTCTACATACAACACGAAGAAGACTACTGAAGCGTTGATGGTCTTCTTGTACACACAAGGTTCATCAACGTCTTGGTCAAAGCCATACGACTTGATCGCAGTATCAAACCATATGTTCCAAGATCGAGATGTCTGTTTCAGTCCATAAATGGACCGATTCAATTTGCAAAACTTTTGCTCTTAACCTTGGGCTGCACCATATAAATGGTCTCCTCAAGATTGCCATTCAGAAAGGCCGTCTTGACGTCCATTTTCCAGATCTCATAATTATAATAAGCTGCAATGGACAGGAGGATGCAGATCGACTTTAACATGACAACAGGTGAGAAAGTCTCCTCATAGTCGACTCCCTCTACCTGGGTATAACCCTTTGCCACAAGTTGAGCCTTGAAGGTCTGTACCTTCCCATCAACACCCCGTTTGTGCTTATAGATCTATTTACTACCTATAGGGCGAACCCCATCAGGCTGATCTACAAGATCCCATATTGAGTTAAAGTACATCGACTCCATCTTGAGATCCATGGCCTTGACCCATTCATCCTGGTCAACATCTTCCATCTTCTTCTTATAAGACAACGGATCCTCAACGTCACCATCTGCTACCATAGCAAGGATTTCCGTGAAACCCAGATAACGAACGGGTGGGTTCGTAACCCTCCCACAACGTCGAGGTTCCCTCAACCTGAGGTGGAATCGACCTACTGAATGAACTCCCATCAACAACTCTTGTTAATATAGCAGGCTCTTCAATAACTCTTGTTGAAGTTTCAATAGTTTCATTGGAAAGCTCACGTAACACGACTTTGCTTCATAGACTGTGCTCCCTTATATGATCCTCCTCCAGGAAAGTAGCGTTTGTTGAAACAAACACCATATTTTCCGTCGGATCATAAAAATAAGCCCCTCGTGTACCTTTGGGGTAGCCTACAAAGAGGCATAACCACGACCATGGTTCCAACTTCTTGGGATTAGCCTTAAGTACATGTGCAGGGCAACCCCAAATGCGAAAGTGACGTCAACTACTTTATGCCCGTTCCACAACTCCAGAGGTGTTCTAGTAATACTCTTGGAGGGAACACAGTTGAGTATGTACACCGCAGTCTCCACTGCGAAACCCCAAAATGAGTCCGATAAGGAAGCGTAATTCATCATCGAGCGAACCATGTCTAACAAGGTCCTATTTCTCCTCTCCACTACACCATTCTGCTGAGGTGTACCCGGCGCTGAGAGTTGGGAAACGATTCCATGTTCTATCAAATAGTCCTGGAATACCGAGTTCAAAATATCTCAGCCTCGATCTGATCGAAGTGTTTTAATCTGTCTATCTAATGCATTTTCAACTTCAGCCTTGAGCTCTTTGAACTTTTCAAAGGATTCAGACTTCCGTTGCATAAGATAAACATATCCTTACCTGGAGTAATCACCAGTAAACTGATAAAATACTTATAGCCACCTCGGGCTCGCACATTTATAGGATCATAAAGGTCAGAATGTACCAACTCAAGAGGCTCCTTGGCTCTATAACCTTTTCTAGTAAAAGGTTGTTTAGTCATCTTACCCTCAAGGCAAGATTCACACACTGATAAAGAATTTTCTTCTAACTCACTTAGAAGTTCATTCTTTACCAATCTCTCAATCCTATTGAGATTTATGTGCTCTAAACATAGATGCCAAAGTTGGGCATTTTCTTTTGGAGAAATTCGTCGACGTTTTAATTGAGTTACGACAGTTCTGAACATTTCAGTATTATGGAGGAAATTAATGGCTAATGGCCTTAGCAACTATAAATTCGATTCCAGATTTGCTGTGCAAATGAAAACACCATCTTTATGAATAAATGTTTTATTCACATCAAAAGAGACAGTATATTTACATTGCAATAAACACTTTATAGAAATAAGGTTCCTTTTTAGTTCAAGAACAATATATACATCATTTAAAAGAAGAAACCTATTCTGTAAAGCTAATTGGAGTCCTCCCACTGCCACAATTGAGACGACGTGCCCGATGCCTACTCGCATCATCATCTCACCAGCCTCCAACTGTCGCCAAGATCTAATCCCCTGAAAAGAAGAACAAACATGGTTAGTGGCGCCTGGATCAATTATCCATGCAGAATCATCATTCTCCACTAAAAAAGTTCCAAGCACAAGTAAATCACATTTACCTTTATCGGCCTTGGTTGATTTCTTCTCTTTCAGATACCGAGGACAATTCCTCTTCCAGTGTCCATCTTGGTTGCAATGGAAACACTTTCCTTTAGCAACTTGTGGACATCTCCTTGGGGCGACATGTGGTGGGTTAGCAGATGCCTTCCTTTTACCCTTACCACCCTTCTTCTTCTTCCCCTTTGCAGAGTTAGAAGAGGAAGGTGTAGACTTTGTTCCTAAGGTCGAACCTCTATGGAACGTCCTGGAGGATGAAGCAACATTTGCCTCACCCTTCTACCTCTCCTTACTTTTCAGTAAATATTGGTATGTCTGCAACTCGTTGAGGAGAGTTGTAAGGTTATATTTCACTTTGTTAAGAATCACATTGCTAACAAAGTGCAGGAAGCTCTCCGACAAAGAATGCAGGATTATGCTAACTTGGCTGCCTTCATCGATGGTAGACCCATTCAATTCTGCCACATTAAAGTGGACCATCATGTTTAGCACATGTTCACGAACAGAGGTGCCTTCTTGCATTTTGGAGTTGAATATGTATTTAAGAGCCTTATCCATAAGCTGTTCAGATGGTTGTCCAAACATCCCCCATAGGGACTCCATGATCTCACGAGCTGAGACCATAGGCTCATGTTTCTTGGCCAAGACTTCAGAAAGACTTGCCAAGATGTAGGCTCGAGCCTTCTCATTCGCCCTTGTCCATCGCTCATATGCCTCCAAACATTTAGAGCGGCATTCGGAGCTGGAATAGAAGGAAAAGCCTCCGTGAGAGCGAACATGAGATCCTCGATGATCAGGATCGTCGTGATCATATGTTTCCATGTTGCGAAATTATCGCCAGTAAGTTTTCGGCGCTTAACAAAGCCAACGTGGTTGTGGCCATTTTGAAAATGTTGCTGAAAATACGAATAAAACTTTATTAGAATTTTATGAACCACTTTGAAACCAATCAGTTTTGCAAAATAGTTTCAAGTACCCTTAGTTATAGACTTCTATTTTGCAATGATGCACAGTGAGGCAGGACAAGCACCACCAGTGGGGTGATCAGTCCCTTCGCTAGGATGAGACATTCTCAACCATTAGGCAGAACCAACTCTTGAAATTCAACCCAACAGCCACCATTTTTTGGTCCAAAATCATTAACCTTTAACTATTTCGCATAAGTGTCCCCCCTCACCTTCGGTGCCAGAGTCCCACCCTAATGCGCTCACCGTAGGGAAAAGACAAATTAGGATAAGAGACTAAGTAACCTTATCCTCTTACAGGAGATCAAATAAAGAAACGCGCAAAACTGCCATCCTTTAGGGGGACACTCCCAGGGTGTCTCGAGGCGATGCGCAGTAACTTTATTTAACCTAACAAGGGAGACTGAGGGATATGTTGTAGCACTTCCCGCTCCCACTTACTATGAACACTCTCTCCATCCACCTTGATATTGACCTACCTAAACACCATCCGTTGGAGGGACACGCCAAAGGTGCCGTGAGGCCGAGGATAGATCTCATGGTGTGGACTATTTAGGAGAAACGTGAAAGGTTTAAGTGAAATATCTTATGCCTCAAGTACCTCCCACTGAATGTTTTACCTAGGGATTCATTAACCTAGACAATCCGGCTACTGATTTTAGTCTAAGTCATCTTTTTAAATGTTGCTCATAAACAACGTTTGTCTATGAAATATGAATAAGTTCAAGTAGTCACATTTAAACACTTTAATAGACTGTCCCTAACTTGCATGCATGCATCAAATCTATCTAATTCACCTTTCCAAGTAAGTTCCCAGGTAGGGGTGTTACGTTTCCGTCAACTTAAATACCCCAGCCTAGACAGAACCCGCCATAGACAAAAGGTCTCTTATAGATAGATTTGCTACACTTTAACCTTTTATTAGCCAATTTAATCCTATTAAACTGATTAAAAGATTAAAGCCTTAGGGTTGCTAATCATATTAGAACCGTGATTTTAGGTCTATGTGATCAGGGTTTTAAAATTTTAAAACCATGAATTAAACCTAAGTGAGCATGCATGTCTTTCTTATTTCTTTTAGTTCTAAATTCTCTTTAACTTCTAAAAAGAAACAACTAAAACCATTAAGCATAACGAGGCATTTATAACATTTATAAAATAAACCTATGTGTCATGCTTCATGCAATGTCCGATCTTTACTATATATAACTTTTATATAATGCATAACAACCAAGCAAACATGTTATCATTCACCCTTATACTATAACATTTATAATATGAAGATGATGCATGTCTTTGCTTTTTATGCATGCATAAATATAACTCTTATATTATATGATGCATGAGCATGCTCTTACATAATTAAATCATGTTTCTCTAAATTATAACAATTACAATAAAGAGATGATGCATGACCATTGCATAACCTATGGTGGGATTTACTATATGTGCATACCATATGACATATAAAAACATACATCGCATGTAATATATAAAGGATTAATGGACCGGGATGAAAAAAATCCTATCTATTACATTTTTCATCGAGCAAACTGGTTCAAAGGCGGGTCGGATCTCGAACCGCCAAGAGGTTTTCATCATGTAGCAAACTCTGTAGGTAGACGATCGTTCAGCGTGCACTAAACGATGGAAGCATTAGTAAATGATCGCGTAGACGACGACGAGGTTACGAAGCCTGATGGTGTATACTATCGTGTAGCGCGATGACAGGTAAATGATTTACCTCGCGTTACTAAGCGATCGTTTAGTTAGTTACTAAGTGATGAAGCTAGCTGACCTAAACGATCGTCTAGCGTGCGTGCTTTAAACAATACACGAGCGTCTCATCGTCTACACGACGCGTGCAACCAGGTAAACTTTTTATCTTGCAATACTAAGCAATCGTTTAGTTAGTTACTAAGCGATGAAGCTTGTTGACCTAAACGATCGTCTAGCACGCCTGCGCATTAAGCGATCCGCGAGCATCTCATCGTCTACAAGATGCGATACTTAGCGATCGCGTACTTGATCGTCAACCCGATGCGACCAACTAGGTAAACGATTTATCTTGTAATACTAAGCGATCGTTTAGTCAGTTACTAAGCGATGAAGCTTTCTAACCTAAACGATCATCCAGCGCGCCCATGCGTTAAGCAATTTGCGAGCATCTCATCATTTACCCGATGCGATACTCAGCGATCGCATACTCGATTGTCAACCCGATGCGATTAACTCTTGATCGTATTCCTCATCATTTAATTGATGCATTCATCAGCAATCGCTTACTTCTTCATCTTTACGATGCGATGAACAGCGATCAAGTAGACTTCTTCTGCACGATGCGATCAACCCTAGATCACCTCTTTCCTCGAAGAGCCGCAACGCTTGCCCAGAACTTCGACGAACGACTCAAAACTTCAAACAAACTTTGAATACAGACTTGATAATGATTATTAATGCCAAAAAACGAAGGGGCCTTTACAAATAACCGCAAATGTAAAAGGATCTAAATCAAAACCGAGGCTAAACATCTCGAAAACATCCATTAGTCCGGCATATCCACAATAGATTTAACAATTAAACAGCATAGAAATGCACCTATCATGAATGTAAATCTTATTTCGTTGCAACAGATGAAATCGGAGTATCAGAACCTGGATCAGATACTAATTGAAGGATCTCATATCGATGAGTTCCATGAGCACGTTCGGATCGCTCCGATCTCATCGTGACCGAAATACCATATTATACATTCAACACATACAGTTATGCAAATAAATCTAATTATCGGCATGCTCAGAACAAGATAAATAATAAGGAGACAGAGTTCTATACAAGTTGAAGACTATCTTCAAACATCAGAACCTCAACGCAGCGGAACCCTCCAACAGATCTACCAACGCCCGGTGGGAATGTCGACTGCAGCAGCACGATCAACACGAACATGAATGCCGCAATGGGGACGACACCACCACTAATGAGCTCCAGGTATTCTCGGAGTGAAAACCCAAAGGGTAGGCTTTAATGAATTTGGTAGAGGATGGAGGAAAAACGAGTCGTGTTGGCGATAAGCAAGTAGGAGAGAAAACAATGCTATCGCATAGCAGAAGTGCTTATAGCATAGAAGAGCTATACGATCATGTAGGATTTGCTGAACGATCGTTTAGGAAAAGGTGTACGATCATTTAGTCAAAACACGAGGTGGACGATCGTTTAGGCAGAAAAGCGACTATCTATAGGCTCTTAAGCGATCGTTTTCTTTCATCAGCGCGTGCATTACGAAATCTTTTGGGCGAATGACTATCGATTGCACGGTTCAAAAATGAAAACATTTTTCATTTTAACCCATCGCTTACCATAACCGACGTTGCCCACTAACCCACGTCCAAACGTGATATTAGGATTAATTATCATATAATTAATTAATTAATAAATATAATCATATTATATTTTTATCCTATAGTTTGATATCACATATCTACTATAGTATTTTCTCCTCTACTTGATATAAAACATATTTATATCTAATTTTCTCCGTAATAATATATCTCATACATTTAGCTAATTATATCATATATAATTAAGTCGTCCAATTATATCATATATAATTGAACTTCCTATTGTCAATTTGAACATTTCAAATTAACCCAAATACTAGTTCTCGACTTTATCCAAACTACCCAGGGGACCTGATAACTTGTAGAAATACAAGTTATTTATGCTGTTTTTTTTAGATTATGCGGCAACAAGAAGGAAAAGTTGCGTCGACAGTATAGAAATTTGCTTAGAAATATGAAAATTGTAAAGTATCGTGAACACACCCACTAACCCCATTGCGATGGCAAACTGGAATGTCCAAGTCTTTATTTTGCAGGAAATAGGCCACCACATGCGTTAATTGCTCGAAGACAAAAATGAACAACGCATCCACACAGCATGCGAAAATCGATCAAGAACGAAAAAGATCAACGCAATTGCAGCGCATGCGACGATCGATCATGGATTCAAGCGATCAACGCATTTCCACCGCATGCGGTAATCAATAAGAAATCAAAACAACTACACCGCATGCGACGATTGAACGAAGATGAGAAGAGCAACGCATTCGCATGGACTTCTGACAAGTGTACAACTTTTCTATTGTACGATTCTGACAAATTGATCGTAGAGCAGAGCGGACATTTCCACTATGTCATGGCAGGAATTATCAGATTTTCAAAGTGGGACCACTAATACAGAAGAAGCCAAGGTCTATAAATAGCTTCATCGAATTCAATGTTGGGGAGCCTGGTCTGAAGAGACAATCCAGAGAAAATCCGGGAGAACGACGAGACAAGACTGAAAGGTAAGTCTCCGAGCAAGAAATTCTTTCCATTCCCAAAGAAGAAGCTCTGTGCGAGAGGTCACTTCTACCTAGAAAGCAAGCCTGAGAGGGAATCTTTCCACTCCATTTCATCCACATGCCGGCAAGCACAACGTCTCCGATCGAGATCTATGTCAAGACATTGACACTCTTTCTGTATTTGTTCTTATTTTTCCAATTCATCTACTGTGTTCATCTATCTTTAATCTTTCTTTACGTTTGTTATGTTGTGTATGTTTTGTATCGCTTATGCACACTACTGATGGATGAATCATACAAGCTTAAGTTGCCATAAACTTGTGAGGATGGAAATTATGTTATCTTTATCTATATGGACAATGATGAATATGAATGTAATGCAAGTTCATGTCCCCAACTATTGCGCTAATGAATGAATGAAAGTGCTTTACGATAAAGATATCATGCGATATTACGTTCTAAGTGTATGTGTTGATAGTGATATGCTCGTAGTATACAATGAAGTAGTGTGTGTCACAAGTTTCCTTGCACTGAAACCAAGTATAATTCTAACGCAAGTTTCTCAGAATGATCCGAGGTCGAACACGGGGATTGTTGTCATTAAATGCAATACTAATGTGATATATGCGACCGGTTATAATAAAGAATAAAGAATTTTGGTTTTGCAGAAATTTAAATTGCACTGAAAGTAAAATGCGTTGATAAAATAAATTTCTAAACTACTATGATACAGGGGTCGAGGACTGGCTATGAAGTTGTACAAAAGAATCTATGAATGCGATGGCAAGTCCTATGAATAAGGCAGAAAGAGAATGAATAAAGAGTAAAAACATCGCAAGTTCATTGATGCGTTATTTTATTGAATGGAAATTTGGATGATATGCGTTGATGGATTGCGTTGTGCACTCAAGTTTCCCCAGTGAAATTCAAGTGTAAATTCCTTTGAGTTTCCTGGTAAGTCCAGGGTCGACTCAGAGACTTGTGAAAATAGTTGCGTTGGTAATGTTATGAAAACTTTTTGGTAACCGAGTAAATAAATAAAGTGTGGGTGTGTTGTTGTATTGATGAAAAAGAAGTAAATAAAGGTGGCGGATTTGAGAAAGATAGTTACGTTGATAGATGTAATGAGTATGCGATGAACGGGTTGAGAAGGTCTTTTATCTAGCATTACTCGGGAATGCGTCAAACCTTGTGATCATGTTACAACCATGCACAACAAGTCATTTCCTAATGTAAATACGATGCTTCTAAGTCTAGGACGGATGTGTTGAATGCACAATGTCCATAGAGCTTATCTCTAAATCTCTACTCTTGTCCTATGCGTTGACGCAAAATGCATGAAAGCAAGGTGACCGCATACAATCATTCCTTATTGCTAAGATGCATGCGTTGCATTGATAACAAATAGTGCTCATTCCTAAGCGTCTATCTCCCGTTTACGCATTCTAATCTGGTTTTTTCAAACCTAGATTCTGACCTGACCTTCCCAAGTTTAGATCCTGTCTTTCGAATACTCTCTCGAGTATCTCTAATAGACGAATGAAGCATACATAAACAAGATAATCACAAAGATGAAGATTCCCTCGTTATGCTATCTAACTACCTTTCAACCTTCAACTAATTTAGCTACTCATGCATAAATAACAGAGAGTGAACAAATATAGAGAAAGACATTCCATTCTTATAACTGAGTTGAGTACAAAATGGTATTGGAAAGTAAAGGTAGAGAGCCTGGTAGCAATTCCTTGCTGACCAAGGCTTTTTATACTGAATCTCTATTCTGATCTACAAATGTTCCCGCTTCCGCAGGCGTCGACCCTCTCTCTGTCTTGGAGCTTCCAGTGCTTTCCCAAGCTTGCCGAAACGATCTATCGACACACCTTCTTCCTCACGTCTGCCTTAAAATGAAAGAAAACTATGGATAGAGGCATGAGCTTGTAAGTGATGAATTAATCAACTGCTTAACCCCTTCTCTAAAGAATGCACTTGGTATTTATAAAGTTTCCATGGTGAAAGGTGGATTCCCTCTCCTAATTGTACAGATGGGACAGCTTTAATTCCTGACTGATGCACCGGATAATTGTCACCGATAAAGCTGAATGTACTTCATGACCGTTATCAGCTGTCAACTTAATTTGGATCCGACTGCCGTCAGCTTTCTGTCCCATCGCTCTAAATTTTCATTTCTCCATAAACTTGTTGACGGTAAAAATGGATTCCTTTGTTATGCATGCACTATGATGATGAAAGAATGTGATACTACGTCTACGTATATGCGTTGTTAATGATATGTTCATAGTATGCGATGTTGTAGTTCTTGTCACAAGTTTCCTTGCGCTGAAACCAAGTATAATTCCAACGCAAGTTTCTCAGAATAATCCGAGGTCGAACACAGGGATTGTTTTCGTTAATGCGTTACTTTTGTGATACATGCAACCGGTTTAACAATGAATAAAAAATTAGGTTTATACAGAAATGTAAATTGCGATGAAATAAAATTACATTGATAAAATTAAATCCTAAACTAATATGATACAAGATACAAGATACACGATACTGAGTTTGAGAACTGACTGTGAAGTTGTACAAAGAATCTATGTATGTGATGGCAAGTCTTTATGGATGACGCAGAAAGAGAAAGAATAAATAGTAAAAACATCGCAAGTTTGTCAATGCATTAAAGATGCAACTAAGGTTCCGTTTTCCCTTGGCGTACACCTCTCGATGATCGACCGCGTTCCCATATCAATATGGTGAAACAGGGATGAATGTGATGAATACAAGGTTGTTTCCATCTCTGGAAATACTTCTCGCTTTAGTTAATGCATTCTTCTAACCTTCTCTCGATAGGTGGAATAACATCTTCACTTCTGCTCTCACAGGTGAAGATGTCGTCGAGCATGCTTTAGCTAAACATAATTATTTCTTTAACACGATTAACTCACATGCCTAATTCTTTCTATTTACCCAAGGAATTAGGAAAATATCATGGAGAAAATGGATTATGGATGAACGAAAATAGACGGAGAGATGACAATGGTAATTATCATAACATTTAATTATAGAATTAAGCGTTCGATACATGTTGTGAATGAAAGATTAGAGAAGATGAATACATATGATGAAAAAGAGATTAGAAACAAATACAGAAGGAGTGTCAATGTCTTGACACAGATTCTGAACGGAGGTTTTTCTTGCCGGCGTGTGGAAGTAATGAAGATAAGAGCTTCCCTCTCAGGCTTGCTCTTCTGGTAGAAATTACCTTCGCACCGAGATTAACGGCGGGGATTGGAAGGATTCCTTGCTCGGAGACTCACCTTTCGGCCTTATCTTGTGATTATCCCGGATCTACTCTGGACAGCCACTTAAGACCAGTCTCTCTCTTAGAATCGATATATGCACGTCTCTATGTATTCATGTATATTTTCAGTGAATTTGCAGAAGCTATTTATAGGTGAAGCTTGGCTCTTTGACTTCGTGGTCCCCACTTTATGGTTATGGTAGTTCCTAAAATGGCAGAGTGAATATTCCTTCTGTTACGCAATCAACCCATCAGAAATGCACAACTGAAAGCTGTACATTTGTCAGAATCCTCCGCAAATGCGTTGCTCTTTATATCTTCGATCGATCGCCGCATGCGGTATTGTTTTTTTATTATCGCATGCGGTTGAATTTGCATTGACCACTAAGCTCTTGATTAATTGTCGCATGCGCCGTCATTGCGTTGATCATCTCTTCATTCCTGAATGATGGGCGCAATGCGACGTAGATGCGTTATTTATTTTATCTTTGAGCCATGAACACATGCGGTGACTGATTTCCTGCAAAACAGAAATTGAAACACTCTATTCTACCATCGCAATGGTGTTAGTGGGTGTATTGACGACATTTTATAATTCTCGCATTTCTTAGCCAATTTCTATACTATCGACGCTTTCTTTTTACCGCAATATCTAAATAAAACAGTATAAATAACTTGTATTTCTACAAGTTATCATACCCCCAAATTTAGATATATACTTGTCCTCAAGCATATCTTCTACTAAGGCAATATTGCTCAATTCCTATCCTTATTTTGCGTCGATTGGTTGCTTCAAATGCTCCACCTAGGCAACATTACTTAACAATGCAATTTCCTTCTATCCTTGATAATTCATAAACATGCCCTACTTTATTCTTTTATACAACAAATCTCTACTCAAAAATTCCTTTCTTGTTTTGAAAATAATGTATATCTCTTCTTGCAAAAACAGCTTGATACAACTTGAATGCGGTGGTCGGGTTGCATTATTTTATTAGAGACTGTTGATCATGGTTACACCCTTCGTTTTGGCTTGTTCCCATGGGTGTCATGCGAACATCTAACTACGGTTGTGTGCCAATCTCAACTTCAACTCTTGATTTTCAGCAAAGTTTAACTTTTGCTGGTCTGAGGAGTTGTCTCTTATATTCTTTTATTTTTCTCTCATTTTTTTTCTTTCTTTTCATATTGCATCGTTCTTGGAAACCCACCTTCGTTTTGGCTTGCTCCCACGGGTGTCATGCGAACATCCAACTATGAGCACGTTCCTTTCATGACTTAACTCTTATCAGGTTGGGATTTTGATTTTCCCTTGCGCTGACATTGGAGTTTGTATGAATTTTTTTTTAAAAAAATTTTAATAAAATTTTGAAAAGAAGGTTTGAGTAGAGTTTTAAAATAGAAAAGGTAAAGCAGTGCTATTGCTATGAATTATCTAAGTGTTAGTCAGAAAGTGCAAAGTGTAAGAAATGTTGCTAAGGGTATGCATACTACTCATCATGGAAGCGCAATTAATAACGCAAAATAAAAGACAAGGAATATCGCAATAATTGACAAAGATGATACAAAAGAGGCTAACGCATATGGAAAGAATGGTTACTCAGTTGTATTAAAATTAACTAAGTATACAAAGAATTACAATCATCGTAACACAAAATTTAAGCATGTACAAAAAATCAAGTTATAGCTTCTATACATAAAAATAATGAATGAATAAAAGAATGGTCGCAAACAAAAAATAGCAGATTTATTGAGAAGATGGCACACCCCCAAATTTAGAGTTGCGGCGAGGGCTCTGAAGGAGGATTTTGTGGAGGAACTCGAAGAGCTGCTTCAAAATGCAAAGGTTGTTGTAAATGGGGAGGCACCATGGTACCATGTAAATAGGCTGTCAAAAAGTTAAAGTATTCATGGTTGTGCTCCGCCATTTGTCTCTAGTTCAGGTCGATAGTGAAAATATTGCGTTGAATATTGATTAGCACCTGCCGCGTCATCGCAATGCTGCGTTGCACCTCTGCGTGGCTCTCCTGTAACTCCGTTATTCTTTGGCAGAAGAAATCTTGTTATTGAGAGAGAAGAGAACACATCTCTGCTAGGTCAGCAGTAAGGGTTGCAGTGGTAGGATGCGCCTGCGATGTTTCACCATCAACGGTTTGAGGTTGAGCGGAAGTGCCTTCACTCAAATCATGTGGGTCGTCAACATACGACAATGGAGATGAAAAATGTGGTGGAGATGGATGGGGGAAAGATGCTGCTGGGGATGCGTTGTCTGAGTCGGGAGCAAGGAGGACATTAGTAAAGTGTTTCGGAGTGATAAAAGAGGTTCCATAGGTGGGCTTAGAGGGCAAATAATTAAAGGTAAGAGGTCCAAGGGTATTTGGTCTTGCGTTGATTGCTCTTGGACTTTTTCCTCGCCTTTGTCATCTTTGCACTGCTTCTTTGGCTTGGGTTGCTGCGGCGCATTCAGATCGATAAGGGGCCGTTTAAATGGAAGCTCGGGGCAGTGAGGAGAGTCCTTAAGAAGCATTCTCAAGATCTTTGTGTTAATGAGACCGTGGACTTCTGGCATTGGCTCCTCTTTAATACCTACACCAACAGAGAGGCATAAGCTCGAAATTGTCCAAGGAAAGAAGTATTGGCCTTTCACGCACCCTACAAAACCTCCAATTTGCTTTGCAATCAATTGGCCCACATCAATCGGAATACCGCGCGATATGCAATATGCGGCCATTACTCGATCCCTTGAAACTATTTTGTCATGCGATGTAGGGATGAGTCACCTTTTCACCAATTAAACCCAAAGACGCACTTTTGGAAGCAGTTTGTTGGACACAAGGGTTTTTATGCCTTTCACAGATACTGACCACTGAGTTTCCCGTTGCGTTAATGTTCTCAGTGCATCCTTCATTTTCTCTTATTCGAGATCATCAATAATTTTGTTGCCCGGTGCATCTAGGATGTCCTTCATCTTATATAATTCGTTGAAGTCCCTTGCGCTGAATGGAACTGTCCACCCTTTCATGATCACTGCATCTTTGGTGTCATGGAGTCGTCCATTATAAAAAGCTCTCACTACCGTAGGAATCACGATGGATGGGCATTGGCAGAAAGTCTCCCACCCATGCTCCAGCATAACACTTGTAATTAAATCAGGTAGTGGCGTTGATGCAGGAAAGAACCCCATCTCCATCATCATGTCATCATTTTCCCTCTTCATTGATGGGAACCTTTGGTCAACGTAGGCTCGTTGCTTCCAACTTTTACTTTGCCCTTATCTTGAGCCAATGCAAGGCGGGACTTTTGTCTTTGTTTGCATTCCCGTTCCTTGCGCTGATTTTCTTCTTCCCTTTTCCACTCTGCAACTTCTTTTTTTTTGTTTTCTCTAATGCGTTGCACATTTTCTTTGCGTCGTTTCTCCTTCTCTTCCTTCTTCTTATTTTCTTCCTCTTTTTCTTCTCTCATTTCTTTTCCAAACTGCTCCAAGGCTAGCAATATGCGTTGCTCATCCTCATCGTGGAGTTTTCTTGCCAGATCGCCTGATGCGAAGATTTGATGCGCTCGTAACATCTTTTCTTGTTTCTCCTCTTTTTCTCTTTTCCTATTTTCCTTCTCCTCTGCTATGCATCGTAAAAATTGTGGGTCACTTGTTGACCCTTGCGACGCATACTCCTTACGACGCCACATTAGAGGGGTGATGTCTGGATCTTCTCTGTCTTCAGTCGCAACCGTCCTGATATACGTTGATGACACTTGAGTTGCGCTGATTCTTTTTCTTGTGGTGACACCCTCTCTTCCACCCTTACGGTGGTGGATTCTCTGTCGACATCTAGGCTTTCCGCCCTCCATCTCTTTTCTTCATTCTTCGGGCACTTCTCTTCTCGCTTACGCTCTCTCTTCTCACTCGACTTCTTTTCTTTCTTCTTCTTCTTTGGTCGGGCCACTTCATCTCTGTCTACCCACTTCTGCTTTTTCTTTTCTTCTTCCCTTCAGTCGTTTCTGGCAACTTCTTTGCTCCCACCTCCTCCAAAATGACCCTGATGGGTCCCTCATAGGATTCTGTTTGAACAGTTTCCTTAGGATCCGCAACGGCCATGGCACTTCTCCGAGAAGCTTCTGCCATCTCCTTCTCCGAAGGCAAGGGCTGATTAACAACTCCGGCTTCAGGTAGCCCTCCCTCATTCTCCATGTTGCTCAGAATGCTCCCAAATACTTCTTTGTCATCTTTTCTTTTCTTCTCACTTTCCGATGACAGTACTGGGAGTGGGGCACTCTTCGTGCTCAGCCCCTCTCGGATTGGGAGTGGTTTGGCTACAGTAGGTTTTCGCCGCGGTTTTTCGGCAATTCTTTAAACAGGTTTGGGCTGGGCAGCAAGGTGGCAGCTGGCAGCGAGGAATGCTGCCTCCCGTGCTGTTTCGAGGGCTAAGGAAGATGATGAAGGTAGGAAAGATGAATGTGAGGATTGCTCGGCCATGGTTTCGATGAGTGGAAGAGTTGGAAAATTTCTTTGGTTTACAGAAGAAATTTTGAAGGTCTGGTATGCAGAGAGTTCTTATGGTTTTCTTTTTGCTTAGAGATTCAAATAAACTTTCTCAGATGAAGGAGGAGGGAATTTATAGGTTGGGCCATGATGGGCCCAACACAAACTCTGCGTGGCAGGCTTCGAAATACTCAAAAAGCCTGCCCACCGTGCTCCTCGCATTTATGAATTAGCAGAGAAGGACGTCCTTTCATCTTCTAAGTCATCATTTCCTTGGAAGCCTAAACGATTGGACTACTCTCTCGCAAAAAGAATTTATCTTTTGTATTTTATTCGGACGGGCGTAAGGTTAAATATTAACACAATGCATCCGTTACCGCAAATGCATATTTGTGAAGGACGAGCAACAACGCATGCATTAGTGCAACACACCGCTCAACTCAGTGCATTTCTAGAGGACGGATGCACGATATTTCTACTGGTGCAACACTACCTCAACATAGTGCGTTTTCGCTAAGGACGTGCGTAGAATACATACGCGCGCAACACAGCCCTCAGCGTAATGCATTTGTGTAAGATGGACATAAAGTGTATCTTATCAGCGCAAGATGCACCCGTCATCGCAATGCATACCGGATGTTTATTAAAGTTTATTATTATTATTATTATTATTTATTATTATTTTTTAATTTTTATTTCATCAACAACGCAAGTCGATAAGACTTTGCGGTGTTCATTTTGTTTTTAGTTAGTCATTCACGGAGATTTAAGAACAACACAAACTACGTAGAAAAGTAAGTAAATTGAACAAGGCATGGAAATAACGCAATTGAATTAAATTGAAAGTAATTTCGGAAAGCAGTAAAGGCTAAATTTAGTAAGCAATAAATAACGCGATACAAAAAACAGTAAAGGAAAGCGATAATAAAGCGATAAAGATAGATTCTAAGGATGCTGATTGAAAGACAAATTCCTCACGATTACCGCAATCTGCATCCTCGCAGGCGGTCAGACTTGCCTGGGCAATGTCATCAAGGACATTGTTCCTTCCTATGAGATCCTGGGGCTTCTGAGTTACTTGGCAGCGTTCCCGATGTTTTGTTGCGAAGCTCGACTACCAATTTCCCGACTTGGGTCTCCAAGTTCCTTATTGAAGACGTCTGTGATTGGATGACTACGTCATTTTTCTCAATGTATTGTTTCAGCAGGGACTCCAATGATGACGAATTTACAGAGGTGTTTGACGTGGACGATTGGTTATGTGGTTGTCTTTGGTGACTGATTCTGATTCTAGTGAAAAGATGGAGGATTTCCTCGATTCCTTGAATTACTGTTCTAATGATTCCTCTAGCCTCCTTGGTCATTGCTACCTCCCCAACCGAAGTTAGGGTGATTCCGCCAACCTAGATTGTAAGTGTTGCCGTAAGGGTTGTTTTGGATAACAAACACCGATTGCGGGTTCGATTGGCACATCTCTGCAGCATGACCCCCTCCGCATTAGACGCAACTTATTGCGGCCACTTATGCCAGTGCATATTTGGTTACGCTGCACCTTGAGAGAGGGCACCTTGATTAATTGCCATCGTTTGAAGGAGAGAGGTCACTGCGGCCATTTGTGCGGCTAAGGTTGTCATTGTATCCGCTGGTACAATGGCGTTTTCAGTTCTTCTTCTCTCGGGGCCTCTTCCCCCATATCTGTCATCCACTCAATCATCCGTGTTTCGAGAAATGCGATCAAGGATGACCTTGGCTTCTGTATAGGTCTTATCTATAAATCTTCCCGCTGCGGAGGTGTCAGCAACAGCTTGCGTTAATCGATTCAGGCCGTTATAAAAAGTCTCCATCAGAACGCAATTGGGAATCCCAATATGCGGACAATTGTTCACCAATCTTCTGAAACGCACCCAAGTGGTGCTTCGAGTCTCGTTGTCCATCTGCTCGAAATTCAACACATCATTCCATCTCCTTGCGTTGACGACTGGAGGGAAGAATTTCTTCATGAACCGCTCCACCAACTGGTCCTATGACGTGATTTCATTTGGCTTCAACGAATGAGCCCACCTCTTTGCCTCATTCCTTAGTGTGTACGGGAAGAGGTACAGTCTAATTCCTTCAGGGGTGACTCCAGGGATGGAGAAAGTGTTGTACATTTCCACAAAGCTGGTCAGATGGGCGTACGGGTCTTCACCTTGTAGACCTCCGAATTGCCCCACGTTTTGTATCATTTGGAGCATGATCGGCTTTATTTCAAAACGTGTGTTCTCCTCAACCATTGGTCGTGAAATCTCAGGCTAGAAGTCGTAAAGATTCGGCGTCGCATAGTTTCTCATGGGGATATTGCGGTCAGCAGAAAGAAAGGCAGGAACTTGCGCTGGCCGATTCGCCCCCTGATTTTGTTCTGGCGTGCCCTTGCGCGAAAAGTACGCTCGATCTCTGGGTCAGCTTCGAATTCTGGATTAGTTCCAGTACTCATAAACCGTTAGCCTGCTCTTCGTGATAAACAGATAGTACAACAGAGATCTGTCCTGCAAAATACCACAAAAGTATTCAACACTAACCATTACCAATCCCTGACAACGGTGCCATAAACTTGTTGACGGATACAAAAATGTTTGTTTGTTATGTTGTGTATGTTTTGTATCGCTTATGCACACTACTGATGGATGAATCATAGAAGCTTAAGTTTCCATAAACTTGTGAGGATGGAAATTATGTTATCTTTATCTATATGGACAATGATGAATATGAATGTAATGCAAGTTCATGTCCCCAACTATTGCACTAATGAATGAATGAAAGTGCTCTATATGCGCTCAAGTGCTTTGCGATAAAGATATTATGCGATACTACGTTCTAAGTGTATGCGTTGATAGTGATATGCTCTTAGTATGCGATGAAGTAGTGTGTTTCACAAGTTTTCTTGCGTTGAAACCAAGTATAATTCCAACGCAAGTTTCTTAGAAGGATCCGAGGTCGAACGCGGGGATTGTTGTCGTTAAATGCAATACTAATGTGATATATGCAACCGGTTATAATAAAGAATAAAGAATTTTGGTTTTGTAGAAATATAAATTGTACTGAAAGTAAAATGGATTGATAAAGTAAATTTCTAAATTACTATGATATAGGGGTCGAGGACTGGCTATGAAGTTGTACAAAAGAATCTATGAATGCGATGGTAAGTCTTATGAATAAGGCAGAAAGAGAATAAGTAAAGAGTAAAAACATCGCAAGTTCATCAATCGCGTTAAGGACGCAACTAAGGTTCTGCTTTTCCTTGGCATACACCTTTCAGTGATCGGCCGTGTTCCCATACGTCTATGGTGAAACAGAGATGAACGTGATGAACGCAAGATTGTTTCCATCTCTAGAAATACTTCTCGCTTTAGTTAACGCATTCTTCCAACCTTCTCTCGATAGACAGAATAACATCTTCTGCTCTTATAGGTAAAGATGCCATCGAGCATGCTTTAGCTAAACTTAATTGATTACCTTAACACAGATTAAGTTACTCGTTTAATTCTCCCTTTTTACCCAGGGGATTAAGAACACATCATGGAGAAAATGGATGATAAATGTATGGAAAGGGACAGAGAGATGATAATGATGACGATGATAACATTTAATTCTAAATATAAGCGTTCGATACACGATTGTGAATGAGGGATTAATGAAGATAAACACAGAAGATGAATTAAAGAATAGAAACAAATACGGAAAGAGTGTCAACGTCTTGACATAGATCCCGATCGGAGACTTGTGCTTGCCGGCGTATGGATGTAGTGGAGAGGAAAGCTTTCCTCTCAAGCTTGCTTTCCCGGTAGAATTGACCTTTTGCATAGAGCTTCAGCTTCGGGAATCGGAAGAATTCCATGCTCGGAGACTCACTTTTCAGCCTTGTCTCGTAGATCTCCCAGATTTTCTCTGTAAAGTCTCTTCAAACCAACCTCTCTCCCCTTTATCTGAATTTAAGGAAGCTATTTATAGATAAGACCTTGGCACTTTGAATTTGTGGTCCCATTGTATAATTCTGATAATTCCTGCCATGGCGTAATGGAAAATTCCTCTCTGCTCCACGATCAATCTATCAGGATTGCACAACATAAAGCTATACACTTGTCAGAATCGTCTGCGAATGCATTGCTCTTCATATCTTCGATCGATCACCGCATGCAGTGTTGTTTTTTATTACCGCATGCGGTTGAAATGCATTGATCCTAGAGTCCATGATCGATCGTCGCATGCGCCGTCATTGCGTTGATCATTTCTTCGTTCTTGATCAATTGGCGCATGTGATGTAGATGCATTGTACATTTTGTCTTCGAGCCATTAACGCATGCAGTGACCTATTTTCTGCAAAACAAAGACTGAAACATTCTATTTCGCCATCGCAATAGGGTTAATGGATGCGTTCAACGAAATATCTTTACCATTCGCCTGAACCAAAAACAACTGGAAGAGTGCAACCATGAGTACTTCAATTTCTTAACAGCATATCTACATGGTCTCATGGTGCCTTTGCATCTACAGCAACCTCTGCAATTTCAAGAAGTGCCTCAACGAGCTCCTCCACAACATCCTCCTCATCAAGATCCCCCGCCGCAACTCTAAATTTAGGGGTGTACCACCTTCTCCGCAATTTTGCAATTTTTCTTTGCGGCAATTCAAATTTTTATAAGAAGCTATACCTTGTATTCTTTTGTACATACTTACAATTTTGTGTTGTGATACTTATAATTCTTTGTACTTAGACAAATTTTATACAACTGAGTAATCATTCTTTCCTTATGTGTTGGCCTCTTTACTTTTATCATCCTTTGTCAATTTATTGCGGTAATTCTTGTGTTTTCCTTTGCATTGTTTATTTGCGCTGCCATGATGAGTAGTATGTATACCATTAGCAAAATTATTTTATACATTGCATTTTTTGCCTAACACTTAGACAATTCATCACAATAGCTCTGTTTTACCTTCTCTGTTACAAGACTCTGCTCAAACCTTCTTTTCAAAATTTTGACTAAGTATTTTGTCTTTTCTGTCCAAAACAACGCAATGAGACCTTGCGCACCTCTAAATTTGAGGGTGGGGAAGGTTTGAGTAGATGCGATCAAGCGGATGTGGTAATATCAGGCAAATGCATTCATCATCGTCAAAAAAAAAAAAAAAAAAAAAAACTCTGCTGTCAACGCAAGGGAAAATCCCAACTTGATAAGAGTTAAGTTGTGAAAGGAACCTGCTCGTAGTTGGATGTTCGCATGACACCCATGGGAGCAAGCCAAAACGAAGGTAGGTTTCTAGGATCGACGCAATATGAAAAAAAAGAGAAAATAAGGATAAAAGAGACAACTCCTCTGACTAGCAAAAGTAAAACTTGGCTAAGGATCAAGAGTTGAAGTTGAGATTGGTACACAATCGAAGTTGGATGCTCGCATGACACCCGTGGGAGCAAGCCAACACGAAGGGTGTAACCATGATCAACATTCTCTATACGATGATGCAAACCAGGCCACCGCATAAAGATGCACTTCGTTGTTTTCGCAAGAAGAGGTAAAACATTCTTCTCAAAACTAGAAGGGAACTTTGGGTAGAGGTTTGTCTTAGATAAGAATAAAATAGAGCATGTTGAAGAATTTTTAAAGGATAGAAGGAACTTGCAGTGTTGAGAAATTATGTAGAGGTGGAGCATTCGGAGTAGCCGATCGATGCAAAGTTAGGATAGGAAGTGAGTTAAATTGCCTTAGTCGAAGATATGCTTGAGGATAAGCATATATCTAAATTTGGGGGTGTGATAACTTGTAGAAATACAAGTTATTTATGCTGTTTTATTTAGATTATGCGGCAAAAAGAAGGAAAAGTTACGTCGACAGTATAGAAATTGGCTTAGAAATACAAAAATTGTAAAGTGTCGGGAACACACCCACTAACCCCATTGTGATGGTGAAATGGAATGTCCAAGTCTTTGTTTTGCAGGAAATAGGTCATCGCATGTGTTAATTGCTTGAGGAAAAAAATGAACAATGTATCCACACAGCATGTGGCAATCGATCAAGAACGGAAAAGATCAATGCAATTGCAGCGCATGCGATAATCAGTCATGGATTCAAGCGATCAACGCATTTCCACCGCATGCGGTAATCAATAAGAGATTAAAACAACTACACCGCATACGGCGATCAATCGAAGATGAGAAGAGCAACGCATTCACATGGACTTCTGACAAGTGTATAGCTTTTCTATTGTACGATTTTAACAAATTGATCGTGGAGCAGAGCGGACATTTCCACTACGCCATGGCAGGAATTATCAGATTTTCAAAGTGGGACCACTAATACAGAAGGAGCCAAGGTCTATAAATAGCTTCATCAAATTCAATGTTGGGGATGCTGGTCTGAAGAGACAATCCAGAGAAAATCCGGGAGAACGACGAGACGATTGAAAGGTAAGTCTCCGAGCAAGCAATTCTTTCCATTCCCGAAGAAGAAGCTCTGTGTGAGAGGTCACTTCTACCTGGAAAGCAAACCTGAGAGGGAAGCTTCCCACTCCATTTCATCCATACGCCGACAAGTACAACGTCTCTAATCAAGATCTGTGTCAAGACATTGACACTCTTTCTGTATTCGTTCTTATTTTTCCAATTCATCTACTGTGTTCATCTATCTTTAATCTTTCATTCACGATTTGTATCAAACGCTGATCTTAGATTTAATATCATTATCGTAATCATTATCATCTCTCTGTTCTTTTCCATACATTCATCATCCATTTTCTCCATCATGTGTCGCTAATCCCCTGGGTAAAGGGGAAGGATTAAGCGAGTGAGTTAACCCTTGTTAAGGAAACGACTAAGTTTAGCTAAAGCATGCTCGACGACATCTTCACCTATGAGAGCAGAAGTGAAGATGTTATTCCGCCTATCGAGAGAAGATTGGAAGAATGAATTAACTAAAGTGAGAAGTATTTTCAGAGATGGAAACAACCTTGCGTTCATCACGTTCATCCCTGTTTCACCATAGACGTATGGGAACGTGGCCGATCACTAAAAGGTGTAAGCCAAGGGAAAGCGGAACCTGAGTTGCGTCCTCAATAAGATTGAAAAACTTGCGATGTCCTTTCCCTTAACCCATTCTCTTTCTGATTCATTCACAAGACTTGCCACCACATTCATTAGACTGTTTTGCACAACTTCACAGCCAATCCTCACCCTGTATCATTAATAGTTTAGTCATTTACTTATTACCGCAATTTATTTTCCAGCACTTTTCTTATCATTACAATTTACTTTCATCGCAATTTAATTTTCTGCAACCAAATTCATTATTCTTTATGTTAAACCGGTCACATTTACCACATTAGTATCGCATTTAAATAACAACAATCCCCGTGTTCGACCTCAGGTCAATCTGACAAACTTGCGTTGGAATTATACTTGGTTCCAGCATAAGAAAACTTGTGACATGCACTACACGAACGCATATCATTATCATCGCATACATTTAGAACGTAGTATCGCATTATCTTTATCGCAAAGAAACTTGAGCGTATAGAGCCATCAACATTCATTCATTCATTTTAAATCATTACAAGTTTTTGGCGATAGATAATAGATATAGATATAGATATAGAAAAAGATAAACAATTTCGTCTATCAAGTTTTTGGCGTCGTTGCCGGGGACAAGAACTTGAATCATTCATAAGCAACACATAGAGATAAAAAGAAATAAATTTTTATTCAACAGGACCTAATAGACCTGTGGCTCAAAGCTCCAACAGTACGTGAATAGCTGACTAAACTCTTTAGCCACGAGATCCACCATCTGTTAACTGTCAGGCATTCTACTAAAGACCAACGGCTGAACTCTTCTTATCACAGATATATTTATGTGTTCATCAGATATAACCAATCATGAGTACGATGACCCTTCACAGATGCTCGTAAGTACAGTTGGGCCAAATTATCGTTTTGTCTCTGTAGTTACATCTCACTTCTTAAGTACCACTAATTCCTCTAATGAAAAATACAACATAGTCCAACTATGTGTGAACACCTCTCGGGCTAAAAGAAAGTGTGTGGCGCCACACCATTCAAGCCCCGGAATCAACCCTTAAGAGAGCCATCTATCTACTTACCCCTGCCTCGTGGAAGGAGTGAATTCCATCTTGTGCAGCTGAGTTCCCAACTCCCAAATCAGACGAATCCCCAAAATAGTAGGTTTGTATTGGTGACCTGGCCACTCGCACCCATACAAATCAAAGGACCGCCCTCAATGGCAAGAGTTCCCAACTCACTCAGGATTGAGGTCGTGTTACCTATGGTCATCCTAGTGAAGTGAATTCTCTATCATGAACGATGTTATATAACGAGACGTTAACACTTCGTGGTCAGGTCTTATACAAACTCTTTGTATAGGATGCCCCCGCTCGCATGTCCCCAACATGAATGATCAGGATCAGACCATCTATGACAAGTCACAACACTTGTGATCATTCCACAAAGCAGGCCACATCTGTAGCATTGCCAGGAGAAGGTTTCCCTCCTATATCCATATACTACAGACCATTTTGGTTATCACTTAAGACATGATCCACTTGTATGTCACCACATACATGCTTGAGTCACATATAGATAACTAGGGATTTTATGTTTATTAGTTTGTGGTAAAGCAAATAAAACAATTAACCGAGCAAAATATAAGATGTGAAGTAAATATCATATATTAACAAACAAGTGTTCGTACATACTGTTTACAAACTACAAGACATGAGACTTTAGGGCACCAACCCTAACAACGAGTTGGCTAGCTGCCCAGTTCCAAATGTTGGGTGTGGCACAGTATGTTCTCGAGATCCAGATTATTCGGGATCACAAAAGCAAACGATTAGCCCTATCTCAGGCATCGTACATTGATCAAATGTTACTTAGGTACGGGATGCAAGATTCCAAGAGGGGTTTGTTATCCTTCAGGCATGGAATTGTTCTGTCTAAGGATCAATGTCCTAAGACACCTCAAGAAGTTGAGGAGATGAGATAGATTCCCTATGCTTCTATTGTAGGAAGCTTGATGTATGGAATGTTGTGTACTTAACCCGACATTTGCTATACAGTAGGGATTGTCAGTCGGTATCAATCCAATCCAGGACTTGATCACTAGATGGCAGTCAAGACGATCCTCAAGTATTTTCGGAGAACGAGGGACTACATGCTTCTATATGGAGATAAGGATTTGATCCTTACAGGATACAACGTTATTGATCCCTTTACAAAGGATACAATGTTGTCAAGTGTCATCTGGAGAGTCTGGGTCTGCGGGACATACGACATCTTTTCTAGGGCAAGTGGGAGATGATACTGGGGTTTACCTTAATTTATTGTATATTGTACATTTTTATATTGTATTGTACATTAGTCTTCCGAGTCATTAGAACAAGTGGGAGATTTTTGGGATTGGTGTCCTAATTCTCCCGGAGTCTCGTTGTTTTGTATAAGATGCCTTCGCTCGCATGTACCCAACACGAATGATCATGATCAGACCATCTATGACAAGTCACAACACTTATGACCATTCCACAAAGCGGGCTGCGTTCGTAGCATTACCTGGGTAAGGTTTCCCTCCTTTATCCATTTACTACAGACCATTTTGGTTATCACTCAAGACATGATCCACTTGTATGTCACCACATACATGTTTGAGTCACATATAGATAACCAGGGATTTTATGTTTATTGGTTTGTAGTAAAGCAAATAAAACAATTAATTGATCAAAATACAAGATGTGAAGTAAATATCATATATTAACATCACAGGTGTTCGTATATACTGTTTACAAACTACAGGACACGAGACTTTAGGGCATCAACCCCAACTTGTTTTGCAAAACAGTTACAAGTACCCTAAGTTATAGACTTCTATTTTGCAATGATGCCCCAGTGAGTCAGGACAAATGCCACCGGTGGGGTGATCAGTTGCCCCTTCACTGGGATGAGATATTCTCAACCATTAGGCAGAACCAACTCTTGGAACTGAACCTACCATTTTTCAGTCTAGAATCGTTAACCTTTAACTATTTCGTGTAAGTGTAACCCCTCATTTTCGGTGCCAGAGTCCCACCCTAATGGACTTACTGTATGGAAAAGACAGATTAGGAAAAGAGACTAAGTTACCTTATCCTCTTACAGGAGATCAAATAAAGAAACGCGCAAAACTGCCATCCTTTAGGGGGGCACTCCTAAGGTGCCTCAAGGCGATGCGCAGTAACTTTATTCAACTTAACGAGGGAGATCAAGGGATATGTTGTCACACTTCCCGCTCCCACTTACTATGAAAATTCTCTCCATCCACCTTGATATTGACCTATCCAAACACCATCCGTTGGGGGGACACGCCAAAGTTGCCGCGAGGCCGAGGATAGTTCTCACGGTATGGACTATTTAGGAGAAAAGTGAAAGGTTTAAGTGAAGCATCTCATGCCTCAAGTACCTCCCACTGAATGTTCTACCTAGGGATTCATTAACCTAGACAATCCAGCTACTGATTTTAGTCTAAGTCTTCTTTTTAAACTCTGCTCATAAACAATGTTTGTTTATGAAATATAAACAAGTTCAAGTAGTCACATTGAAAGACTTTAATGGACTGTCCTTAACTTGTATGCATGCATCAAATCTATCTAATTCACCTTTCCAGGTAAGTTCCCAGGTAGGGGTGTAACGTTTTCGTCAACTTAAATACCCCAGCCTAGACAGAACCCACCTTAGACAAAAGGTCCCTTATAGATAGATTTGCTACACTTTAACCTTTTATTAGCCAATTTAATCCTATTAAACTGATTAAAAGATTACATCCTTAGGGTTGCTAATCATATTAGAACCGTGATCTTAGGTCTATGTGATCCAAGTTTTAAACATTTTAAAACCATGAATTAAACCTCAGTGAGTATGCATGTCTTTCTTATCTCTTTTAGTTCTAATTTCTCTTTAACTCTTAAAAAGAAACAACTAAAAAAACATTGCGTATAACGAGGCATTTATAACATTTATAAAGTAACCTATGTGTCATGCTTCATGCAATGTCCGGTCATTACTATATATAACTTTTATATTACGCGTAATAACTAAGCAAACATGCTATCATTCACCCTTATACTATAACAATTATAATATAAAGATGATGCATATCAATACTTTTTATGCATGCATAAATATAACTCTTATATTATATGATGCATGAGCATGCTCTTACATAATTAAAATCATGCTTCTCTAAGTTATAACAATTACAATAAAGAGATGATGTATGATCATTGCATAACCTAAGGTGGGTTTTTTGCATACCATATGACATATAAAACATACATCACATGTAATAAACAAAGGATTAATGGATCGGGATGAGCCTTTTAACCAAAAACCGGATTGAAAAACCCTATCTATTACATTGTTCATCGAGGAAACCGGTTCACAGGCAAACCGGATCTTGAACCGGCCAGGAGGTCTTCATCGTGTATCAAACTCCAGCAGGTAAACGATCGTTCAGCGCGCACCAGACGATAGGAACATTAGCACGATCGCGTAGATGACGAAGCTGCGAAGCCTGATCGTCCATGCAATCGTGTAGTGCGACGAAAGGTAAACGATTTACCTTAAGTTATTAAGCGATCATTTAGTTAGTTACTAAGCGATGAAGCTTGCTGACCTAAACGATCGTCTAGCGCGCTTTAAACGATACGCGAGCATCTCATCATCTAACCGATGCGTGCAACTTGGTAAACGATGTACCTTGCGATACTAAGCGATCGTTTAGTCAGTTACTAACGAAGCTTGCTGACTTAAACGATCGTCTAGCGCGTGTGCATTAAACGATACTCAGCGATCGTGTGCCCAATTGTCAACTCGATACGACCAACTCTTGATCGCATACCCCATCGTTTAATTGATGTGTTCAACCACGATCGCATACTCCTACATCTTTACGATGCGATGGATAACGATCGTGTAGAACTCCTTCTGCACGATGCGATCAACCCTAGATTGCCTCCTTCCTCGAAGAGCCGCAACCTTTGCCCAGAACATCAACGAACGAACAAAGACTTCAAACACTCTTTGAATACAAACTCGATAACGATTATTTATGCCCAAAAACGCAGGGGCCTTTACAAACAACCGCAAATGTAAAAGGAATTAAAAAACTAAAGCAATTCATCCCAATAACATCCATTAATCCGGCACATCACAACATATTTAACATTTAAAATAACGTAGAAATGCACCCACCATGAATGTATATGGTTGCAACAGATGAAATCGGAGTATCAGAAACCTGGCTCTAATACCAATTGAAGGATCTCATACCGAGAGTTCCATGAGTGAGTTTAGATCGCTCTGATTTCATAGTGACTGATAACTTGTAGAAATACAAGTTATTTATGCCACCTTATCTAGATATTGTGGCCAAAAGTTAGTAATTATGCGCCAATTGTATGAAAATTAACCTAGTATGACAATAATTATAAATGTTTGCAATTACACCCATTAACGCCAAAAAGATGGAGGACAAGCCAAACTTTACTCTGTTTTGTAGGAGATCAAGTCACCGCTTGCGCTCAAGGCTCATGAAAAACTAATCAATGCATCTTTGTAACATTGTGCCCGTAGATCAACCATGAAGAGACGATTACCGAAGTAACGGTGCAATGCGACAGTCGGTCCAGAGCTATGCTTCAACCGCATGCGGTAATAAAAACAAACACCGCATGCGAACCTATGATCGAAAGATGCAACGGAGCAACGCAAGAGCAGGAGATTGAGACACGTGTACAATTAACGGTTGTGCAGAATTGATGGTCTGATTGCATAACAGAAGGAATAAAATCCCTCCATCTCCGGAATTACCATAACAATCAAGTGGGGACCACAATGCCGGAGTCAAAGATATACTCTTATAAATACCCCAGCGATTTTAGAGAAAGATATGCTATTTGATACTGGGCTAAGTGCTGTAAGATTTTAGAGAGAAAAGGTTGAGCTGGGTGCTGAAGGGAAGAAATCCAGGAAGAGAACGAGATAAGGCCGAGAGGTAAATCTCATATCCGACCTGTCATATACCCGATCGAAGCTCTGTGCAGAGACCCCTGCTACCGGTGGAGCAAACTTGAGAGGGAAGCTCTTCCTGCCATCGAGACCATCCTATCCGGCAAGCAGACCTCCATTGAATCTGTGCCAAGACATTGGCACTGGATTGTATCTGTTCTATCTCTCTTTCATTGTATTCCATATTTTCTTTATCTTTTCATTCACACATCATGTATCATACACTTAGTAGAAATATTAAAAGTTTTAATAGACTTCATTTACCATTTTCTGTCTATCTCTGTTCACCCATTAGTCACTTTCTTCATGATGTTTTCTTAATCCCTTGATGAGCAATATGAATCACCAAGAACTTAATATGTATTAAAGTTATAAAATACGTTTAGCTAAAGCATACTAGATGGCATCTTCACCTGTGAGAGCAAAAATGAAGATGTCATTCTGATCTATCGAGAGAAGGTCAGAAGAGTGTGTTAACTAAAGCAAGTAGTACTTCCAGACATGGAAGCAACCTTGCGTTCATTACGTTAGACTCTGTTTCACCACAGATATGTGGGAAACGCGGCCGATCACTGAGAGGTGTATGCCAAGAGAAGAGCAGAACAATATTTTACCTTCAATTCAATTAAGAACTTGCATTATTTGTAATACTTATCCTTCTTTTTCTAATTTGTTCACAAGACTTGTCGTCACATCCCACATCTTTGCACAATCTTCACAGCCAGCCTTAATCCTAATATCTTGAACATAAAGCCTGTATCTTGTAACATCTAGCTTAGGTTTATTGTAATTTTATGTTTTATCGCATTTTTACCACTTTCCTTTATTTTACTGCAATTTACACACTGTACACACCTTTTATAAAGAATTAAAAACCCGGTCGCATATACCATGAACATACCGTAATAATCGGCACCACTTCCCCATGTTCGACCTCGGATCATACCGAGAAACTTGCGGTAGAATTACACTTGGTTCCATCGTAAGGAAACTTGTGACAACGCAGAGCATACTACCTAAGCAATCCCTAATTAACGCATAAACAGTAGTAGTATCGCATCATTACTAGCATTTAATAACATTCATTGATACCGAAGCGTTATAAGTGTCAACAGTGACCGAAACACAAAACACATACATTCCACACAAACAGTTATGCATATAAACCTAATTATCGGCATGCTCAGAATACAATAATTAATAAGGAAAGGGTTCATACCACATGAAGACTCTCTTCGAATGTCTGAACCCTAAGCAACGGAAACCTCCCACAAATCTACCAGCACCCGGCGAGTATGTCGACTGCAACAGCATGATCAGAACGTACACGAACACTGCAGTAGGGACGACACCACCACAAGAGAAACTCGAGTATCCTCGGCGTAAAAAACCCAAAGAGTGGGCTTTGGTGAGTTTCGTAGAGGACGGAGGAAACGCGTCATGTAGACGATAAGCAAGTGGGAGAAAAACAGTGCTATCGTATAACTGAAATGCTTATCGTATAGAAGAGCTACACGATCGTGTATGAAAGGCTGAACAATCGTTTAGAGAAAACGAAAGGCAGAAGATCGTTTAGACGGACGAGCTTCTATCGTATAGGCCCTCGCGATCGCTTTAATGGATTCTTTTGGGCGCGGACGATAATACAAATGCACGATTGTGAAAAATGAAAATGATTTTCATTTTTAATTCGTTGGTTACCATAACCTACGCAACCCACTTCCCACGTCCGAACGTGGATAAATTTGTTAATTATCAAATAATTAATCAATTAATTTAATTAATAAATATAATCATATTATATTTATATCCTATAGTTTGATATCATATATCTACTATAGTATTTTCTCCTCTACTTGATATAAATCATATTTATATCTAATTTTCTCCAAAATAATGTATCTCATAAATTTAGCCAATTATATCATATATAATTAACTAGTCCAATTATATCATATATAATTGAACTTCCTCTTGTCAATTTGAACATTTCAAATTAACCCAAACACTGGTTCTCGACTTTATCCAAGCTACCCAGGTGACCTAATGAACCTGTGGCTTGAAGCTCCAATGGTACGTGAATAGCTGACTAAACTCTTTAGCCACGAAATCCACCATCCGTCAGTGATTCCACTAAAGACAAACAGCTGAACTCTTCTTACCACAGATATATTTCTGTGTCCATCGATTATAACCAATCATGAGTATGATGACCCTTCACAGATGCTCGTAAGTACAGTTGGGCCAATTTATTGTTTTGCCTCTGTAGTTACATCTCACTCCTTAAGTACCATCGATTCCTCTAATGAAAAATACAACATAGTCCAACTATGTGTGAACACCTCTCGGGCCAAGAGAAGGTGTGTGGTGCCACATCGTTCAAGCCCCAGAATCAGCCCTTAAGGGAGTCATATATCTATTTACCCCTACCTCGGGGAATGAGTGAATTCCATCTTCTGTAACTGGGTTCCCAGCTCCCAAATCAGACGAATCCTCAAAATGGTAGGTTTGAATCGGCGACCTAGCCACTCGCACCCATACAAATCAAAGGACCGCCCTCAATGGCAGGAGTTACCAACTCACTCAGGATTGAGGTCGTGTTACTTATGGTCATCCTAGTGAAGTGAAGTCTCTGTCATAAACAGTGTTATATAACGAGACATTAACACTTCGTGGTAAGGTCTTATACAAACTCTTTGTATAGGATGCCCCCACTCGCATGTCCCCAACACGAATGATCAGGATCAGACCATCTATGACAAGTCACAACACTTGTGACCATTCCATAAAGCGGGCCGCGTCCGTAACATTACCTGGGTAAGGTTTCCCTCCTTTATCCATTTACTACAGACCATTTTGGTTATCACTCAAGACATGATCCACTTGTATGTCACCATATACATGCTTGAATCACATACAGATAACCAGGGATCTTATGTTAATTGGATTGTAGTAAAGAAAATAAAACAATTAACTGAGCAAAATAAAATATGTGAAGTAAATATCATATCTTAACATCACAGGTGTTCGTATATACTGTTTACAAAATACAGGACACAAGACTTTAAGGCATCAACCCCAACAATAAGAATATTAATTATTGGATAATTAATTATTTTTCTTTAATAACCAAAGTAGTGAATGGTTATTATTTTCATGATAACCGTGAGTTTAAAAGGAAAATGGTTTTCCTATTTTGAAAAGAAATTTTTAAAATGCTAAAAAAATTTCTTTGAGTTTTCTCTCTCGCGCAAAAGAAACTCACGAAGTCGTCAAGTAAATTCGGATTTACTAAACAACGGCTGGACGAGCTAAACGATCGTGCAGTATATACAAAACGATCGCATAGTTTTGCTAGACGATCGCTTGCCTAAAGTAAACGATCGTCTAGAGTCTGTAGGCAACATACTGAGCTAAACAATAAGCTAAACGATCACATAGCTTTTGCTAGATGATAGCTTAGCTTTATCTAAATGATTGGGCATCGACCTGTACGATAGGTCTCCGCCATCTCCCACTTGCCCAATTGTGTACGCGATCGGGGTTTTCCTCCTTTGTCTGCCTCATTCCAAGTCCGAATAGAGCCCACCCTCTAGATTCTCACATCAAGAATACCAAGGTAGCCTTGTTGGTGGTGTTAGACTCAACTTGACACCGTCGAGGTTTTCTGGAGGCCATTCGTGGTGCTGTAGAGGTCGTTCATGACCGAGGCTGATCGTTGAAGATGAGCACGAAGTGTTCGTGCTATGTTCATTGTGGTCATGTAGATCGAGCGTCCGAGGTTGCTATTGTTCGAGCGTTCATGCGCAACGGAGCGTGGAGACGCTTCTGCCATTATTAGTACGATTGTTCCTTTTGTGCATTTGTAGTTTTTCATACTGTAATTTCTCTGTATGAATTGTATAATTATTTGTTTGAAGTCGACTGGAAATGCATTATTTATTATTGATTGTAATTTGGAATTATCGTTCTTCCACTGCTCATGGAAATCTCATTTTCGATTTCCTTCACATACCCTTGCCTCGGGGAAGGAGTGAATTCCATCTTGTGTAGCTGAGTTCCCAGCTCCCAAATCAGACGAATCCTCAAAATGGTAGGTTTGAATCGGTGACCTAGCCACTCGCACCCATACAAATCAAAGGACTGCCTTTATTGGCAGAAGTTCCCAACTCACTCAGGATTGAGATCATGTTACCTATGGTCATCCTAGTGAAATGAAGTTTCTATCATGAACGATGTTATATGATGAGACATTAACACTTCGTGGTCAGGTATTATACAAACTCTTTGTATAGGACGCCCCCGCTCGCAAGTCCCCAACACGAATGATCAGGATCAGACCATCTATGACAAGTCACAACACTTATGACCATTCCACAAAGCGGGTCGCATCCGTAGTGTTACCAGGATAAGGTTTCCCTCCTATATCCATATACTACAGACCATTTTGGTTAACACTCAAGACATGATCCACTTGTATGTCACCATATACATGCTTGAGTCACATACATATAACCAGGGATTTTATGTTTATTGGTTTGTGGTAAAGAAAATAAAATAAGTAACTGATGACATGCAGAAATGCATGTCATCTTAGGCCTTTTATTAGAATTATGAGGGCTGTTAAGCAGAATATGCGGCAATTATGTTAGGAATTCATGAGAAAATGAATTTGCGTCATTCAGCATAAAGAATCTCGGCTAACTTACTATTATGCATTATTATGCGTTGAATTGTTTATCTTTGTAGCTAACGCAGGAATCGGACGCAGACGCGGAAGCCAGGCTATCGCATAGATGACTGCATGCAGAGAAATTCTCCATCGCAAACGCAAACGCATACGACATCGCATAGGAGTTGCGATCGTCAAGCGATTGCCGCCATTTCTGTTGGATTTTATGTCCTAAAACTCGTAGTTTATAAATTAATAAACATATTCTGTTTTGTTTTTCGATAAAGTTGTTATTGAAATTGTAATCTTGAATCCAATAAACTAAGGTCCTGAGGCTATTTAATGTAGTTTGAACTTTATATAGTGACATAAATGTGGATCAAGTTCAAATATATAGCCAAAATGGTCCATAGTATATGAATAAGGTTGGGCGCCTTATTCTGGGGACATTATGGATGCGGCCCACTTTGTAGTTAGTACAAAATGATGTGATCCTGAATCATTCATACAGAGATATGTGAGTGGGGGCATCCTATGCAATGATTTTGCATAAGACTGAACCATGAAATAGTCACTTTTTACGTTCTAAATGTCGTTTTATGTATAAAACTGACTATTTCGTTAATCGATGACCTAGGTAACTTAATCTTAATCCTAAGCTAACTATGAACTCCTGTTTACTCGGAATTATCCTTAGATCTGCATAGGTGAGGGCAGCTCATCATCGCTGGCCCAATAAGCCTCCCATTTCGGGGGTAAGATCGGGTGGATAGTTGGGAACATAGGGTGTAAGACGGAATTCACTCCTACCCATTATAGGGATAATAGATAGGTTGTTCCCTTTAGTGAGGGCAACTCATCATCGCTGGCCCCACCTCTCCGTGGCCCGAGAGGGATTCGATTTATAGGTTGGACCTTAAACCAATTGTTCATTAGAGGATCAATGGAACTTAAGGAATAAGATGTAGTCTCGAGGGTAAAACGGTTTTTATGACCCAGCCGAGATTATGAACAACCTATGAAAGATTAGCTTACTAATCATGGTTATATCAAATGGACCCAAATATATCTATATGAGGGGAGTGCAACTACGGGACTATAGTGGAATGACCCGTTAGTTAACGAATGTTGATTAGCTCCGTCTAAAGAGTTTAGCCAGCTAATCTCGGATCGTTGGAGCCCATGATCTATAGGTCCATTAGGTTCCCCTACTAACTCATATGGAAGAAACTTAGAACAGTATGATAGAATAATTCGAATTATTCGAATTAGGTGAAGAGAGAGAAACCGACAAATATATGTGATATAGTGGTCGGTTTTACAGTTTAGAGATATAGCTTTAATATTTCAATGTGATTTAAATATAAGGAATGTGAATACGTTCATATTTGGAAGCTCAGAAATAATGAAAATGGTCAAAGATGTAAAAAGTCAAAGAATTGACTTTTGACTTTGAAAAGTCAAACTTTAACCGACCTTATATTCAAATGTGATTTGAATTTCGAGAAAATGAATGTGGATTCATGCTCGGGAGATCAAAACTAGTCTCGGAAAAAATCATAAAAATTCAAAATGTTGACTTTTTTGTCAAGTTTGACTTTGGCTAAATGACTATTTTGTCCTTTGACTATAGTTAGTGGGAAAATCCAAACTTTTGTTTGATAATTCCACTAACAAAATAGTGGGCTAGGTGTTGGCTTATAATGGAGACATTATTAAGCCCACTAAGATAGTGGATTATAGGTGTTGGGTTTTTATGGATTTGTTTCATGCAATTGTTGCATGGTTTTTTCTATAAATTGGGCTTCATTTTGAATGAAAAAACTTTTCACATTTTGCAAAATTGTTTTCTAAAATTTGGGCTAAAAAAAGGAAAACCAAAAAACCAACAAGGAAAATCCATTTCTTTTTCCATCTCTTTCTCTCTCTCGTTTTCTTCATCCACCGGGTCCCACAATCCGGTTCTAAGTCAAAAGGATAGTAGGTCAACTCTAGTGGTGGTCCAGAAGAGTTCGGGTTGAAATTCAGCGAGGAAAAGCGGTTTTTGGGAGCTACAAAGTTTGTATCCTATCCTATTAATTTACTGTTTTTCCCTTGATTTGCATGCTAGTTTCCTTTTAATTAAAAGCAATTAGAATGTAATTAGATCCTAATTCCGCTGCGTATGTCTCGTGTTCCATCAATTTCAAGATTGCGGCTACACGATGATAACCATAATAGTAGGATCACCGCAAGGTTGGTGGAATGGAAGCATCAACGCATATCTTGGGAAAATCAAAAGATGAAGTTGACATTTCACCTACCACGCCGCTAGGAGCCGAGATTCAGAAAAGGACCAACGCCCGCTAATGTCAAAATTAGAGCAGCTTCATAAATGTTGTCGACGATCCAAGCTCTATAAATAGAAGCCACTGAGCAGAATTTCATTTCATCCAAGGTCCCCTACCTTCGGGTGGATCCTTGTGATCTAGACGAATGTGTTAGAAGAAAGCTTGAGAGTTCTTCATCTCCTTCATTCATTCTGAGTGACGACCGGAGCCTTCGTCGGAGTTAGATCTCGAGAGAGTCAGCTCCACCGCCCATCCATGGCACCACCGACAGCCTTGACACATATCTGCTGGAAGCAAGACATTGCTTCCAACTGGTCCTTTCATTTTCTCTTCTTTTCTTATATTGTATTATACTACATTTTGGAATAAGAAATTAATACATTGTGTGTTCAATACATTTCTATGCTTCCTTCGATTCCATCTCCATCTTTCTTTACTTAGCATCCTTAACTTTCATTGCATCACTTAGTGATATTGCTAGAGTATCGCATATTTAATCATGCGGATTAGGGATATGAAGCATGTAGCAAACCACCGAAAGGTGTGCGTTGTGCGAATGTGTGAGAAAACCTTATTTGTTAGTGTGAAGCTGTAGCAATGCCTGTCTATAGGCAGATGCAATGCTTGCCTATGAGTAAAGTCAGCAACAACTAACTGCCCGGGAGGGTAAGTGATTGGTCGCATTAAGCAATGTAAGCAAGTATTCACTAGAGATAGGAATAATCTTACGTCAGCCAAGTTTATGCGGTTACCTTGTCTTATGAGCGCATCATTCATCATTTAGGCATACTTAAAAGAGTAGTCTAAAAACCAAATCTAAGACTCGAGAAAGCGGATTGGAACGCATAAGCAAGAATGGGAAACTTAGGAATAAGCTTCGTTTGCTATTACACAGCATATGCACCCTACGGAAAGGATATTGCATGCGTCCAAGAAGTAGGATATGGTGGCGGTATGCGATCATCCCGACATTTTGCATACACATCACATACATCCTAGAGTTAGGCTTAAGTGTGTGTAGCATGATCGCATAGCTTGCGTTGGCTGAGGTTGCCCTTGTGGTCACTCTTAAGGGTTGCGATGAAGACATCTTCACATTTTATCTATTTTCCATCCATTTACTATGCGTCAACAGTTTTCGTGCCTCTACCTCTCATTCATACTTCTTATTGTGTTGTTTGTTAGTTAGGAGTAGGAGTAGTGTTAGTTTATACTATCCATCTTTCTTTTATTCAACCGCCACAAACACATTACCGCATAGCATTTAGTTACAAGTCCTTAAGTTCGACCTCGAATCACCCGAGAAACTTATGTTCTCGTTATACTTGGCGTGAGCGCAAGAAAACTTATGACAGGAACGCATGGTCATCGCATACATTCGTTAACATGTAGTTTCATTCCAACGCATGACCACGGATGCATGATAATCAACGCATAACCTAAGACATGTATCACATATTGCATCCCACATAATTTTAGTCATCAAGTCTTTGACGGCTAATTTTTCGTCACCAAGTTTTTGGCTCCGTTGCCGGGGACTTGGCAGCTAATTGTTTATTGAGTTTTGTGTCTCTACAGGCAACCTTTTTATCTTGGGAGTATTACAGCTTGTGAGACCGAGTTGCAACCAATATTGAAGTGTAGGCGATACGCCGAAAGCCAGTATTGACCCCAAGATAGGAGGGCAATCAGTCGCATGAGCTGACGGTAATTCTAAGCACATGACGGCCGCATGCGCCCAACAATTGCCAGAAGTTCCAATGGTCAGGGCGAGTTCCTTGACCTAAGCAGTTGAGAGCAATATCTTGCATGGGAGACTCCTTGCAGTGACAACACTCCAATTTCTCAGGGGACGTCTTCTACTCTATCTTTACCTCGCTTTCTTAGTTTAGTTTATTTTTATTTTTATTGGTATTTTGGATATGCGGCTGCTTCTTTGGTTGTGGTGCGTTTGCTCCTTGTAGGTACGACATTAAGTCTCCTCGGTGCACAGTACAACGGAAGAATTCCCTCCATTCTTCAACGCATGGCTTCGATTGCGTGAATTCCAAAGTATGATCGCATACGTTATTCCGCTTAAGGTCCTTTTCTTGTTATCTTTTATGCATTATCCTTTTGAAATTCTCCTTGTACGATTGTGTTCCTTTGCGATGCATCTATGATGGTACGTATAATTCATCAAACCCGCTAACTAAGCATCGGAAGGCTCACTTTACTTTTAATAGCTTCTTCAAATTTTGAAAGTCTTAAGTTTTATTCTGTGCAAACCTTTGCTCAAACGTTTGTTACCGCATTCCTGTGAGTTTATTTTTAGCTTTGCGATGAGAACGCTGCAAACCTCTAAATTTTGGGGGTGGCAGCGGTCTCGGAGAATTGCATTCATTACATTGCGATCATTTCTATTGAAAAAAAAGAGAGAAAGAGAGAATTTTGAGAATAACAACTCCACTATCAATACAATGGGGAAACCTATGTTGATAAGAGTTAAGTTATGAAAGACACTTACCCATAGTTGGATGTCTACATGACACATGTGGGGACAAGCCAAAACGAAGGTAAGTCGCCAGGATCAACGCATAAGTGCAACTCCTCTATCAGGCACAAGCCAAATTAAGCAAGTCGCCAGGATCAACACATAAGTGCAACTCCTCTGTCAGGCACAAGCCAAATTAAGCAAGACAAGAGTTGAGATGAATATGGAACGCAACCGAAGTTGGATGCCCGCATGACACACGTGGGGGTAAGCCAAAAGGAAGAGCATAACCAGGTTCAATGCCGCATTCAAATAAGTCATCGCAAATTTTTGAAGTGTTTTGAACGAACGTATTCTCAAAAGCTAAATGCAAAGTTGCAGTGAATGAATAAAAAGTTTTTGAGCAAAGGCTTGCCAGATCTGAACTTAGAAAAGATCTTTTTTAAGAAGCAGCCAAAGTGAGAAGAGCATTGCGGCGATGCTTAGAGGCATGAGTAAATTATATTCTAAGAAGCTGGTCACCGCAAAGAAAAGCCAAAAGGTGAGTTAGAATTTCTTGAGTATAACGCATACTTGAGGACAAGCAAGATTCTAAGTTTGAGGGTGTGATGACATGCAGAAATGCACGTCATCTTAGACCTTTTATTTAGAATTATAAAGGCTGTTAAGTAGAATATGCGGCAATTATGTTAGGAATTCATGAGAAAATGAGTTTGTGTCATTCAGCATAAAGAATCTCGGCTAACCCACTATTATGCATTATTATGCGTTGAATTGTCTATCTTTATAGCTAACGCAGGAATCAGACGCAGACGCGGAAGCCGAGCTATCACATAGACGAACGCATGCGGAGAAATTCTCCATCGCAAATGCGAACGCATACGTTCAACGCTTGGGTGTTGCAATAATCAACCGCATGCGACCATCGTATAAGAGTTGCGATCATCAAGCGATTGCGGTCATCGTGTAGAAGTTGCGGTAACCAAGCGATTGCGGTCATTTCAAGATTGTGGCTACACAATGATAACCATAATAGCAGGATCACCGCAAGGTTGGTGGAATGGAAGCATCAATGCATATCTCGGGAAAATCAAAAGATGATGTTGACATTTCACCTATCACGTCGTTAGCAATCGAGATTCAGAAAAGGACCAACACACCGCTCATATCAAAATCAGAGCAGGTCCATAAATGCTATCGGTGATCCAAGCTCTATAAATAGAAGCCGCTGAGCAGAATTTCATTTCATCCAAGGTTTTCATCCAAGGTCCCCTACCTTCGGGTGGATCCTTGTGATCTAGACGAATGCATTAGAAGAAAGCTTGAGAGTTCTTCACCTCCTTCATCCATTCCGAGTGATGATCGGAGCCATTGCCGGAGTTAGATCTCGAGAAAGTCAGCTCCACCGCCCATGCATGGCACCACCGGCAGCCTTGACACACGTCTGTTGGAAGCAAGACATTGCTTCCAGCTGGTCCTTTCATTTTCTCTTCTTTTCTTATATTGTATTGTACTACATTTTGGATTAAGAAATTAATACATTGTGTGTTCAATACATTTCTATGCTTCCTTCGATTCCATCTCCATCTTTCTTTTCATAGCATCTTTAACTTTCATTGCATCACTTAGTGAGATTGCTAGAGTATCACATACTTAATCATGCGGATTAGGGATATAAAGCATGTAGCAAACCATCGAAAGGTGTGCGTTGTGCGAATGTGTGAGAAAACCTTATTTGCTTAGTGTGAAGCTGTAGCAATGCCTGTCTATAGGCGGATGCAACGCTTGTCTATGAGTAAAGTCAGCAACAACTAACTGCCCGGGAGGGTAAGTGATTGGTCGCATTACGCAATGTAAGCAAGTATTCACTAGAGATAGGAATAATCTTATGTCAGCCAAGTTTATGCGGTTACCTTGTCTTATGAGCACATCATTCATCATTTAGGCATACTTGGTAGAGTAGTCTAAAAACCAAATCTAAGACTCGAGAGAGCGGATTGGAACGCATAAGCAAGAATGGGGAACTTAGGAATAAGCTCTATTTGCTATTACACAGCTTATGCACCCTACGGAGAGGATATTGCATGCATCTAAGAAGTAGGATATAGCAGCGGTATGCGGTCATCTCGATATTTCACATACACATCACATACGTCCTAGAGTTAGGCTCAAGTGTGTGTAACATGATCGCATAGCTTGCGTTGGTGAGGTTGCCTTTGCAGTCACTCTTAAGGGTTGCGATGAAGACATCTTCACATTTAATCTATTTTCCATCCATTTACTACGCGTCAACAGGTGTCATGCCTTTACCTCTCATTCATACTTCTTATTGTGTTGTCTGTTAGTTAGGAGTAGGAGTAGTGTTAGTTTATACCCTCCATCATTCTTTTATTCAAACGCCACAAACACATTACCGCATAGCATTTAGTTACAATTCCCTGAGTTCGAACTCGGATCACCCAAGAAACTTGCGTTGGCGTTATACTTGGCGTGAGCGCAAGAAAACTGGTGACAGGAACGCATGGTCATCGCATACATACATTCGTTAATGCATAGTTTCATTTCAACGCATGACCACCGACGCATGATAATCAACGCATAACCTAAGACATACATCGCATATTGCATCCCACATAATTTTACCTTGTCTTATGAGTGCATCATTCATCATTTAGGCATACTTGGAAGAGTAGTCTAAAAACCAAATCTAAGACTTGAGAGAGCGGATTGGAACGCATAAGCAAGAATGAGGAACTTAGGAATAAACTCCATTTGCTATTACACAGCGTATGCACCTTACGAAGAGGGTATTGCATGCGTCCAAGAAGTAGGATATGGTGACGGTATTGATTACGGGCAGAAATGCACGTTATTACAGTGCTAAGTTATTAAACAATCCAATTGCGTTGGTAAAATATATAAGATTGTGTCCAAAAAGCATTAAGTTTATAACATTGCGGTCACATGCGTTCATCGCATAAAAACAGTTAACTTTTGTATTTTTGTGCAGAATATGCGTTGACGCAAAGTGTAAAATATGATCACAAGAAAGCAATGGTCGAGCGCAGCATTAACGCAAGGCTTTGTAGTGATTTGTGCTCATAAATATCTGCTCAAGAAGGATTATCGCATAGAGCTGCCGCAACTTGGTGGGCGCATCTGGGTGAAAAGCATAATAAATCACGATGGGACAGAAAGGTGATGACGGTCGATTGCAAATTAAGTTGACAAGCCACTAACGAACTACTGTAGCATGTACACTCAACTTTTCGGTAATAATTATTCAGCGTATCAGACAGAGAATTAATGTCATCTCATCAATGCAATCATAAGAGAGAAGCAGCCTTTCACCCCGAATCTCTATAAATACCGAAGGCAACCTCAATGAAGGAGTTCGGACAGAGAGAATTTTTCCTCAGAAAGAAGCAGCCTTGTTCATAGTTTTCCTTTTTATTTAGAAGGAGGAGTGAGAGAAGGGAAGAGACACTGGAAGATCACTCTGGTCAGCTCGAGAGAGAACCCAGAGGCGTGGAAAGCATAGAGAGGGCCGACTCTCGCGAGAGCGAGACTATCTTTTAAACAGAGTAGAAAAGATAGTGTAAAAGCCTTGGGAAGTAAGAGATTGCTACCAGGCTCTTTATTCTCATCTTGCATTGTTATTTTGTATTTCAACTCTTTATCTATAAAATGGAACTTGCTATTCTACATCTGTTCACTCTCTTAAAAGCACGCATGAGTAGCTAACTTTATCGAATGGGTTGAGAAGAACTAAGCTAACATGACCTAGGATCTTCATCGCATGCGATTATCTTGTCTTATGTTGTGCCCAACATCCCTTTAGAGCTACTCGAGAGAGAGTCTAAAGAAAGAACCTAAGACTTGAGAGAGCTAGGTTAGAATCTAGACTCGAGAGAGCAAGATTAGATCTGTATAAGGAGAAGATAAGGACTTAGAGATAAGCTCTGTTTGCCAACATGTATCACATGCATCCTAGAGATAGGTTATAATATTATATGGTCGCCTTATTTGTGTGTCATGTTGTCATCACATACATAAGAATAAAGGCTTATGTGTAGGTCCTATAGACTCATCGCATATATCGCATGCGTTGTAGTACTAAAAGCCGTAGCATTTGCGTTGAGAAATGATTTGCTATTGTATGTGTGTTGCATGATCGCATAACATGAACGCATGCTAAGAAGTGTTAGCTGAACCCCTTCTCAACCCTTTCCCCGCATATTCATTGCATTCTTCTGTATTATGAACTCTTTTTATAACTCTGCCGCATACGTTTATTTTATATCGCGAACAACAACCCAAAACAACTATTTGATTTATTGGTTACCGCCAAGTTTTCTTGAAAATTATCACCGCATACCGTTTTCCTTAGTCCCTGAGTTGGACCCTAGACTTGTCAGGAAACTCAGTAGGGTTTACACTTGGATTCTACTAAAAAAACTTGTTGCTAAATGCATTTCCATCAGCGCATTTCATTCCATTATTTCATCATATAAAATAATGAATTAGGTATGCGGTCATCCCGACATTTCGCATACACATCGCATACGTCCTAGAGTTAGGCTCAAGTGTGTGTAGCATGATCGCATAGCTTGCGTTGGCTGAGGTTGCCCTTGCGGTCACTCTTAAGGGTTGTGATGAAGACATCTTCACATTTTATCTATTTTCCATCCATTTACTACGCGTCAACAGTTGTCGTGCCTCTACCTCTCATTCATACTTCTTATTGCGTTGTCAGTTAGTTAGGAGTAGTAGTAGTGTTAGTTTATACTCTCCACCATTCTTTTATTCAACCGCCGCAAACACATTACCGCATAGCATTCAGTTACAAGTCCCTGAGTTCGACCTTGGATCACCCGAGAAACTTGCATTTGTGTTATACTTGGCGTGAGCACAAGAAAACTTGTGACAGGAACGCATGGTCATCGCATACATTCGTTAACGCATAGTTTCATTCCAACGCATGACCACCGGCACATGATAATCAACGCATAACCTAAGACATGCATCGCATATTCCGTCCCACATAATTTTAGTCATCAAGTCTTTGACGTCTAATTTTTCGTCACCAGTAACTGAGAAAAAATACAAGATGTGAAGTAAATATCATATATTAACAACACAAGCGTTCGTACAATCTGTTTACAAACGACAAGACACGAGACTTTTGGGTATCAACCCCAACAGGACCAACAAGGATCAAATATATTAAGGAGATGTTTGACAACCGAGGAGAGTTGGGTTGAGTTGGTATTTTTTACCATCTCAATGTTTGACAACCAGCTTTAAATGTTGGTGAGGTTGAGTTCATTATTTTACCAACTCACCCCAACTCTCCCCAATTCTCTTTCTTTCGAATGTTTTTAATGGTTCCAACTATCGGTCTCCATTGGCGATTACCACTACCATACTATGGTTGTTCTTTTAGATCTAATTATTCTTCTATTTCATTTTTTTCTTAGATCTAAAAAATATTACATACGATGTCCTATTATTGTTTCACTAAACAAAAGTTCAACGATATGTTTTAAACAACCTATCCCTTGATGTTTTCAAATATTACATAATTCTAATGAAATAGTGAAATTTAAAATTATGGCTCAAGTTTTTTTTTTTAAAAAAAAAAGAAAAGATAGTTTGTACACTGATGCAACATAATAATAAAAAAAAAATAGACATCGATATTTCTAAAATTATTTCACCGGTTTTAGAAAAAGGTAAATCTATATTCCACAAATTGGTTAAAAAAGACTATCTAATAGTTGGTTTTATGATTTAAATTGTAAGATTTTGGTTTTTTTTAAGATTAACATTTAGGTATCTTCCCTTCTATCTAAAACAACGTCTAAATAGTTTCATTTGATGACACTAATCCTTTCAGTTCTTTTTAAATTTTATAGTAATTAATGATTAAGTTGAGTTTTTAATGGAATAATCACTTATATTTGAGTGTTTAAACAATTGAATTCAAAATTTTGTGTTCTGTATATGAATACTTTGTAGAGAATTAGTTATATTTTGAGAATGGAAAAGAATTAGAAGTTTTTTTTTGTTTTTATTTTAGAAAAGTTAGAAAAATATGTGTGGTTGAAAATTAAAATCAGCAATAGCAAAAAAAAAAAAAAAAAAAAAAAAAAAAAAAAAACAATCAATTTCATTTATAATAATAGCACCAGGTACCCCAACTCAACTCAACTCTACATCCAAACACAGACAATAATTACCAACTCAACTCAACTCTGCACACCAAATACAGACAATGTAACTCACCATATAATTTAACTCTCCAAATAATAATTACCAACTTAACTCAACTCAATTCATTGTTTTTATCGTGCATCAAACGCCCCTTAAAAGAAAACTTTGAAATGTTCGAATTTATGAGAAAGTTAATTGTATTAGATACGATTAAATACATGTTTTTATTATCAAGTTTAATTGAATGAGATTTAAATTATAACTTTATAATATGGAGTATTGATTTATTTGAGTATGATTCAAATAATTAACGTTGGGAGGAAATAGTATATATAGAACTTAATAAACTAGCAAATGACTACACCTCAATTACTAGAAACAATATATTCAATATATAATATTCAAACTCAAACGAAAGCCAGATGGTGTAACAAGGCTTAGGTATGAAAATAACCAAAGACTTGAAAGAACCTCAAAATCTTTGGAAACCCAAACCGTAGTTGAGGCACGCTTCTGATAAGCACTATCCTGAAGATAATTATTCGCTCTGCACGGGCTGCAAGTAGACTATAGCAATCGTCCCAACAAGATATAATGACTAACTCCGATAAAACTACAACCTTGAACTACTCAGATCTAGCAGAACTCTTAGATATTTACTCTCAACTCAACTCAAGAACAAAAGAAAGAAAGAAAGAAAGAAAGAAAGAAAGGAGAAAACTCTTCACTTTGGAATAGGATACTATAAATGAAGAACCAAGTTGTTATTTATAGGCTAGCAACTTAGTAACTCACCAAATTACAAAATAAAATCAAATAAATACAAAAAATTAAGACATTTGTCAAATTTAACTCAACTGAGTTGTTAATTGACAAAAATGAAACATAACTCATTCAAATTGAAGAAACTACAATTCTAATTTTCATACATGTTACATTTGTACATGAAACTTCATTTTAATTTAATGTTTCAATCCAATTTGAAAGTTTCCAATTTTGAATTTAATCTATATAATTAAATTCATTTGTTTATGTTTCAATATTCAAATGTTTCACTTTCTTTCATTGTAAAAATCCAACAATTCATTATTTAATTTGAATGAGATTCGAACTAAATAGATAATGGAAGAATTAATTTATTTGAAGATGATTCAAATAGTTAATTATTTAATATGAATAATATTCAAATTAGTAGAAAATAGAATAATTAATTTATTTGAATATCATTCAAATAATTGATTACTTAATTTGGATGAGATTCAAACTAAAGAGGTAATGCAAAGAATAAATATTTAAATATGATTTAAATATGGGAAATTGTATAAATAGTAAAAAAAAATGAAATTGTCTACACATATAGCCAAAAAAAGTGAGAAATAGGAACATTTGAATAACGTTTTACATTTTTTTCAAAATTCTCAATCTACCCTTCTTCATTTGAACTTTGTCTGTGTTTATTGGTTGGCGATTTCTTCTTCATCATCATCGTTCTTTCGTTTCTGATCGGTACCTTCTTCATCGTCTTTGAGATTTGGTTCATCAACAATATGATCGATCCAGTATGCCTTCTTCTTTTTCTTCTTTGAGTCCTATATGATAATTCAACGGCTTAGAATCCAATTCACTGCTTCTTCTTCTTCTTCACAAAATCTTCGACCAAAACCACATATTCATTCTTCTTTTTCTTCTTATTTTTCACATCATCTTCAACATTCTTCTTCTTGTTCAATTGACCATAATTCTACAACTTTTTCTTCTTCTTATTCTTCAATCTTTTATCAGAACGTACTCCAAGATCACTTTTCAATTGAATATGCTATTAAAATCAGATTGTTTATATGTTTTTATTTGTTTCAACTGTTTCAACTCAAATTCTATCACTGATAGAAAGTGATAGAGTTCTATCATTGTCTAACACTAATAGACTATGGTAGAGTTCTATCATTTATCAGTGATAGACTATGATAGAAGTCTAGCTAATAAACAGTGATAGAAATCCATCACAATCTATCAGCAATAGATACTATGTATTTATGCTTGAATTCTATTTTGGTTTGTATTTTTAAGTGATAGAACTCTCTCTCTCTCTATCAGTGATAAACATAGACATAACTCTATCTCTATCTATCAATGATAAATAGTGAAAGAAGTTAGTGATAGACATGATATATTAATGTGAAATATGGATTTATTGTGTTATTCTTTTTATGTTTTAGAATTATTTGTATCATTTTTGTTTGCGTTTGTATAATCTTCTTCCTCTTCAATTGATTAATTTTGTTTACAATCTTCTTCATGACAACATTATCTCTGTCCATCAGTGATAGATAGAGATAGAAGTCTATTTTACTTCTCAGTGATAGATAGAGATAAAGTTCTATCTCTGTCTATCACTAATAGACATTGATAGAATTCTATCTCTGTCTATTTGTAATAGATATATGAACTTAGATTGATAAATAGTTATTGAACTCTACAGCCGTCTATCACTGGTAGATATTTGTGTGTTTTAATTTTTTCTAGTTTGATTGTGATTTGAGGACTAAAATGTGTGTATTTGTTAGTTTTTGTTTTGTTATATATTTAAGGACTCAAGATGCATATATAAATTGATGGCGATAGCCATTGATTGACAGTGATAGAAGTATAGCACTATCTATCAGTAATAAATGTTAATGTTACTATAATTGAATGATGTGTTTAAGACGATGATAAACATACACTTATTTCATGATATGAACTGAGATTCACCGTATATTAGTATCTATCGTTGATAGACAGTGATAGACTTCTATTAGTGTCTATGAGTGATAGACTATTGTTAGACTATCAATCAATGATAGGCACTTATAAATTTCTATCATGGTCTATCAGAGATAGACAATGATAAATCTCTATTAGTATCTATCTCTAATAGATTCTGATAGATTCGTATGATTATCTGTGTACACTTGCTAATATTGATTACTTTTTAAACTTTTTTATTAGGTTAATCTCATTAGCAACATTGAATACAAAGTAATGGATGGTGATAAACAATTCATGGTGAAGCTGAACTCGAGATGCTGCATTTGTCAAGTATGAGATTTCAAAGAAATTTCATGTGCTCATGCACACTTGATTCTTTGGATGCTTAATATGAATACTTATTCTTACGTATTGTTAAATGGAGGGTGCATTTGTCATCTTCTTTTTCTTCTTATTTTTCACATCATCTTCAACATTCTTCTTCTTGTTCAATTGACCATATTAAGCATTACTTCCTATTGTTAAATGTCAAGCTGGAAGACCTAGAAAACAAAGAATCCTACCAATAGGTGAAGTTAAATGTTCAACAAAATTTAATCGGTGTAATCACAGAGGACACAATTGCCGAAGTTGCAAACTTGGACCAATTAATTTCTGATGTAATCATGATAGTGCTTTTCCAAATGGATTGATAATAGAGTTTATGAAAGTTATTTTTTGATTTATCCTGTTCTTGAGTTGTAAACACATGGAACGATATCTTCAAATTAATAAAATACTGGAATATCTTTGTTTAGATTTATCTTTTAATTATACCAATGGAAACATAACAAACTAAGTATTAGTGGTAAACACTGATAGACGTCCGTCTATCACTATTTATCACTGATAGAAATTAATGATAGAAGTTTAAAACAAATAATAAGAAAAATACTTGAAACAGTGAAAGCACAACAACTAACTATTTATGATAAACATTGATAGACTTCTATCGCCGTCTATTGGTGATAGACAACAACTAAAGTCTATTACTGTTTATCACATATAGATGCTGATAGATGTCTATTTGTGTCTATCACTAATAGAAATAAGTGAGAAGTTCATTGAATAAAAATACTTGAATAAGTGGAAGCATAACAAACTAACTATCGTGATAGACACTGATAGATGTCTATCTATGTCTATCATTGATAGACACTGATAATATACTATCCACAATGTATCAACAATAATGCTTAATAAATCTAAGGCATAATCATCCCTTTTCTATTTCAAGACTTCATATAACAGGTGAAGCACCACAAACAACATTGGAAATAAAAAGTGATAGCATGTAGAACAATATCTATAATAAATTTCAAGAGTAGTTAATTGTCAACAAGTAGAAAGAAAATTTACAAAGAAGTAGTTCCACAATTTACAAAAAAATTTAATTCTACAATCAAGATTAAGATTGAGATTGTAGTTGAGAAATCTTCAAGTCAAAGCTTGAAGCACTGTCCATCAATGACTTGTGTTGGTGTCTTGTTTATGGAGATGTCCTTCTTGTCATTTTTTTCAAGTTTCTTCTTTGGAGAGGCTTTCTTCATATTCTTATTATCCTATGCCTTTCTTGTTGGTTTTTGTTGTCTTTTTGCCCTCACATTATCAAGGGGACTATCGTTTAATATTTGATTATAAACCTTTTATGCATGCTCTTCTATTCAACAACATAAAATTATAGTAAGAAAGAATGTTAATGATAGACAGTGATAGACTACTATAAGTATCTATCAGTGATAGATAATAATAGTGTTTTATCACCTGGCCTTCCATTGTCTATCATTGTCATTCTAATTAAGTAACATTTTGGAACTAGCAAAACTAATTTATCAGAGCAACAAACATTTTAGAACTAGCAAATTTGATCTATTAGAGCAACAAAACTATAAATAGAGTACTTACTAGTCATAGTAAATGATGACAGTAAGTTATAAATATACAATGATAACAGTCTATCAATGTCTATCACTAATATACACGAATAGACTACTATAAGATAGATAGTGATAGTAGTCTATCACTATCTATCACTCAATGGTAGACAATGATAGAATACTATCACATTTTATCAACCTACTATCAGGTTTTTCTATCACTCTTTTATTGGGTTGTATGTCCTAAAACTCGTAGTTTGTAAACAGTAAACATATATGAAGTTTATTCAGATAAATGTTGTTAAATTAAAATGAATTTATTGTTTAACTCTAAATTCAATAAACTACGAACCTTTGGCTATTGTCATGAATAATTGGACTTTAAATGGAGACATAAACTGGATCAAGTTCGAGTATAATAACCTAAACAGTCTATAGTACTTGGATTAGGTTGGATATCTATTTCTAGAGATACTATTGAATACGACTCACTTTATGATTGTTGCAAAATGTTGTAAAGTGTCATAAACGATGTGATCAGTTCGTTCATGTAGAGACATGTGAGCGGGGGTGTTCTACACGATGAGATTGTGTAAGATTGACCACGAAATAATCACTGTTACATATTAAACCGTTTACTATTAATACTGAATAATTTCACTTCTTGATGACCTAGATAACTTGATCTGAATCCTGAGTTGTCTATGAACTCCTATTTATTTGGGGGATTGTCCCTTGATCTGCATAGGTGAAGGTAAGCTCAACAGCACTGCTCAATATGCCTCCCATTTCAGGGATAAGACCGGGTAGATAGTTGGGGACATAGAATTTGTAAGATGGAACTCACTCCTACCTATTTTAGGGATAGTAGAAAGGTTATTCCCTTAAGGGCTAATCCGAGGTCTTGAACAAGGGGCCTTATCCTCTCACTGACTTAAGAGGGAATGGATTTAGTGATTAAAATCATAAATCAATTGTTCATTAGAGGAATAGTGGTACTTAAGGAGAAAAGATGTAACTCAGGGGTAAAACGGTAATTGACCTAGTTGAGGTTACGAACAACTTGTGAAGGATCAACTTATTGATGAGGTTATATCAAATGGACACAAAATATATCTACAGTGAGGGGAGTGCAAATACAGGCTATAGTGGACAGTCATGTTAGTTAACGAATGTTGATTAACTAGGTTAAAGAATTTGATTGGTTAGTCTCAGATTATTAGAGCCCATGATCTATAGATCTATCTGGTCTCCTTGCTAGCTCAATACAGAGAAAATTGAAGAATTAGGTGAAGTGAGAATTTGAAATGTTCAAATTCGGTCTTTAGGGAAAATTGTATTTTATATGAGATATAATTTACAATTAAATAATTTATTAAATATTTTTTGTGAGTATATTTTATATTAAATAAAATATTAGCATGAAAGTGTTTTAAAAAATTGATTAATGTGATTAATCAAAATTATGTGTCAAAGACAATTTAATATGTGATATTAAATTATTTATTTTATTTAACTAATTTTTTTTAATTAAATAATTTTTAAAATATGAAAAATGTATTTCATATGATTTGTCAAAATTTGATTTATTATAATTTTATTTTAATAAAAAATTAGTTAGTGGAAAAATCCAATTGTTGGATTTTTCCACTAACTAAGTGGACTATGAAGTGTTTCATGCAATGCTTGACACTTAATTTTAACATCCTAATGGAATTTGAGGCAGAAGCCATGCAAGAGTTTTTGCATGTGTTTTGGTCATAAATAGGTTTTGTTTTCCAAATGCTAAAATCTTATGCTTCTTTGACTTTTGACCAAAAACTTCCACAAAATCAATTTGACTCTCTAAATCAATTAGCAAAATTATCTATCTTTCACTAATAATTTGGTCCCACAACCGTGTTCTTCAACTAGAGAATAGCGAGGATTTACCGTTGGTGGTGCCAATTGCTCAAGGAAAGGAAGATTCTTGTATAAACTACAAAGTTTGTATTTCTAACTCTTTTGCATGATTAATCCTTATTTATTTAATGTAATCAGAGCGTTAATGATCCATTGCTTCGTTGTTGTGCATGCTTCTATTTATCCAACATCTTTATCACTTTTTCAACCTTCTATCATCAAGAAAACATTTGGCTTCTTTGTAAAACATTGTCTTTTTACTAGGTAGTTAAGGAATTGGGTGGGTATTTTGGCCATTTTAAGATTAAGAAAGTGGCCAAAAGGACCATTTATAACTTCAGATCAAATTATTACATCTCATTTCTTTCTTATTAGTTTTAACACCTCTAGATTCAAGTACACAATAACCCTTAAATTTCTGTTGTCATTTTCTATAGTCAATTCATGTTCCAGCTGTTGAAAAGATATATTTATACAATATGTTAGCAACTAAATGAATAACACTATCTAGTGTATGTATCATAGAAAGCTACTAACAATGAGCAACTAAACTATCAATAAAATCATTATCTATTCTCTATTGTTGGAAAGTGTTTGCATGGGTCAATACCAAGATGAATAGGGGAAGTAGTTCATAGTAAGTGGGTGAAGGGTGTGCGTCAACACGTCTTGTGGTATCTTCCATTAGGTCACACTATGAGGTTTATATGTTGCACATGCTGTCATTTAGAGGCGATACTAGCTAGTCGTTTACCACGACAATCCCTTCGGAGGGTTGTGACATAGGATTCGAAACGTCGTGAACTCCATAAATGGATAGAGTTACTTAGGTCCGTTTTCAAAAAATTGTTTCTCCTTCGAGGGCTTGTTTCATTCTCATCTCTGTAATTAAAAAATGGCGGGTATACACAGACTTACTAAGTGTTAGTAAATTTCTTTACCAAATAAACGGTAACTGAGTACTATAAGGATAAGAGTTATTATGGTATAGTATTTAGTGTAGAATGTCTTGATTTAGTGAAGTAGTAGTTAACTGCCCTTTGATGGGGACTATTCTGACTCACTGAAGTATCGTAGCAAAAGAATAATGAGTATGGGTACATTATTATTTGCTTAATAAATTGGATTAAAATTTAGATTTAATCAATTCACTAATAAATTGTTTACTTTTCAGCAATGATGACATCATTTATACAACTACTAGCTTCAAAAAATATTAACGGTGATAATTACGAAACTTGAAAATCAAATATCAACACGATACTAGTAATAGATGATCTCCGATTCGTTTTAACGGAGGAGTGTCCTCCAACCCCTAGTCCCAACACAAACTAAACAGTTCGGGATGCGTATGACAGATGAGTTAAAGCTAATGAAAAGGCTCGAGTTTATATTTTAGCCAGTATATCTGATGTATTGTCTAAGAAACACGAGAAATTAGCTAGTGTAAGAGAGACCATGGACTCTTTGCAGGGCATGTTTAGACAACCGTCCACATCTGTCAACAAACTCCAGATTTACGAATCTTTATTGAAAAATAAGGTTTAGAGGCAGAAGAAAATTTTGCTTCCACCTCAAAGAGGAAACCTAGAAAGAATCATCTTCTAGGAGTAAAGTTTGCCCTTCTTTCTCCAAGAATAAAGGTATTGAAAAGAAAAAGAAGAAAATTGGGAAGGGGAAGGCTCTAGCTAAACAGAAAGCTGAAAAAGAAAAACAAAGTAAATTAGATTTACTAGTTATTGAAACATATATAGTGGAGAATGAAGATTCTACATGGATACTGGATTCAGGGGCCACTAATCATGAAGATTCTACCTGGTTACTAGATCGTCAAAAGTCTTCTCTTACTTCCATCAATCTAAAGTGGACACGGATCTATGCTCTGCGGTGGACGATGGAGAAGATTCTCTCTCTAGTCTTCTTATCCAATGGCTATGGTGGATGTTCTCCAAGGAAGATCGCCTTGGGTATGATGGAGGAAGAAGGTTCTTTGGAAATTCTCTCGAATTTCAGAGAATGTTCTTCTTTCTCAGAATTGATGTGTGACTCTCTCAATGCAATCCCCTTTTTCTTCATTTAGGTGAGGTATATATAGAGTTGGATGCAAGGACCACTTCTGCCACACAAGACAGTGGCAGACACGTCAGGTAACTTTTGTGCGTTTGTTTCTATAGTTGTCGGTGGTCTCCTTAGATGTGTTTAGCTTTCAGGTTTGTTGCTCAAGCAGCATTTCCGCATGACTTGCCTTTCGTTTTCTCATTCTTTTTGCTAAGTCTTTGCCTCTTCTTTGCTTATGATCTTTTTGGCCGCATGGGTCATCTTTAGATGTGGTGTATAGCTCTTTTCTTTCATTTTTGCCTATATTCCTACATATGAGACGCATTAGTGGCATGATTTTTACTTAAATTCTTTTGAACTCTATGGGTGCATAAAAAATAATTTTGCTTTATCTTCATATGAATCTAATGCTTTTCTCAACAAATACTTCTACATATTATAACTTTAAGAGAAAATAACTTGTAGAAATACAAGTTATCAGTGATAGTCTTCTATCACCGTCTATCGCTGATAAACAGTGAGAGTAGTCTATCATTGTCTATCACGAACAGTGATAATGTTACTATTATTGATCTTTCATGTAACAAATTAGCTACCTCATTATTGGTAATTTTTTACACCCTTTCATTTGTATCTATGGTATTTGGGGTTGGATGTGAAGCTACAGGACAATATCGGTCGTAGTTTCTGATGCCTTGGTAGAAACCAATACGTCTTTCTCATTTCTATTTCTCTACACAGTATCAGGAAGAGGAGTATGTATTAAATATTTGGTACTCTAGTTTAATCTACTTTGCCAAAGACATCATCAACCATGAGTGGCTCAATTTGCAACCTTGAAATTTTGAAGTACATAAAGTGAAAATTCAACTCATGGACTTCAAGTCAGCATGTATTTTGAGAAACAAGTCTTATTATTTATCATTATAGACTGGCTTCAAGTCATCATGTAGCTAAAATTTATTATTTCATTTCTATTTTCCAACGATTGTGCACACATTTTGAATCTAAACGCTAATAGATAGTGATAGAGGGTGATAGAATACTATCAGGATTTGTCTTTGATAGACAATGGTAGTGTTCAATCGCTGTCTATCAGTGATAGAACACTATAATTCTTTATCACAGTTTAAATATCATAATTTTACCTTTGGTTTTACCTTCTCATTCTTCTTTTCTTATTTTATTTTCTTTCCTTTTCCTTTGCTTGTTGATGATTCACCTTTGTGTTGGGGTTGATGTCCTACTGTCTCGTGTCCTATAGTTTGTAAACAGTTTATATGAATGCTTGTGATGTATAATATATGATATTTATTTCACTTCTTTATTTTGCTCATCTGAATGTTTTATTTGCTTTATGTAACTTAAGCATGTATGTGGTGACATACAAGTGGATCGTGTCTTAAGTGATAACCAAAATTGTCTGTAGTATATGGATATAGGAGAGAAACCTTATCTTAGTAACGCTATGGATGCGGCCCGCTTTGTGGAATAGTTACAATTGTTGTGACTTTTCACAGATGGTATGATCCCGATCATACATGTAGGAGACATGCGAGTGGGAGCGTCCTATACAAAGAGTTTGTATAAGACCTGACCATGAAGAGTTAATGTCTCATTAGATAACACCGTTCATGATAGAGACTTCACTTCACTAGAATGACCATAGGTAACAAGACTTTAATCTTGAGTGAGTTGGGAACTCCTGCTATTGAGGGCGGTCCTTTGATTTGCATGGGTGCGAGTGGCCAGGCCGCCAACTTAAACCTACCACTTTGGGGATTTGTCTGATTTGGGAGCTGGGAACTCAGCTACACAAGATGGAATTCACTCTTTCCCCGAAGCAGGGGCAAGTAGATAGATAGTTCACTTAAGGGCTGATTCCAAGGCTTGAACGATGTGGTGCCACACACCTTCTCATGGCCCAAGAAGTGTTCACACATAGTTGGACTATGTTGTATTGTTCATTAGAGGGATCAGTGGTACTTAAAGAGTGGGATGTAACTACAGGGGCAAAATGGTAAATTGGCTCACCTGTACTTACGAGCATCTGTGAAGGGTTATCGTACTCATGATTGGTTGTATCCGATGGACACAGAAATATATCTATGGTTAGAAGAGTTCAACTATCGGTCTTTAGTGGATTGCCTGGCAGTTAATGGATGGTGGATCTCATGGCTCAAGAGTTTAGTCAGTGTTCGTTCGTAATTGTGTATTGCGCCAAAAACCTTATAATGTTGATGACGTATTCACTTTGTGATACTAATAAATGCGATACTGTGTTCTGAAATGATGTATGCGGTGATGCTTAGATGTGTTCGTAGTATGCATTCGTGTAGTGTGCGCGTGTCACAAGTTTTCTTGCATTAGAACCAAGTATAATTCCAATGCAAGTTTCTCAGATTGACTTGAGGTCGAACAAGGGGATTGCGGTGATTAATGCGATACTAGTGTGATATATGCGACCGAAAAACAAAATAATAATGAATTATGTTGGGAAAAGTAAAATGCGGTAAAAAGTAAAATGCAATGATGAATAAAATGCGATGATAAAATAAATTACGGAGATAGAATAAGATGCGGTAATAAAACAAGATGCGGTAACAAATAAGTAAACAATTAAATAAACAAATTGAGGACTGACTGTGAAGCAATTAAATAAACAAATTGAGGACTGACTGTGAAGATGTGCAAGTATCTGATGGTATGTGGTGGCAAGTCTTGTGAAATGCGTCAGAAAGAGAATGGGTTGAGGGAAAGAACATCGCAAGTTCGTCAATCTTGTTGAGGACGTAACTAAGGTTCCGCTTTCCCTTGGCTTACACCTTTTAGTGATCGACAACGTTCCCATATGTCTATGGTGAAACAGGGATGAACGTGGTGAACGTAAGGTTGTTTCCATCTCTAGAAATACTTCTCGCTTTAGTTAATGAATTCTTCCAACCTTCTTTCGAGAGGTGGAAGAATATCTTCACTTCTGCTCTCACAGGTGAAGGTGTTGTTGAGCATGCTCTAGCTAAACTCAGCCGATTTCTTCAACAAAGATTAACTTACTCGCTTAATCTTCCCCCTTTCCCTGAGGGATTAGTTACACATGGCGCAGGAAATGGATGATGAATGTATGGTGAAGAACAGAGAGATGACAATGAATATGATGATGATATTAAAATCTAAAGATAAGCATTTGTTACAGATAATGAATGAAAGATTAAAGATGAACACAATTGATGAATAGAAAGTGAGAACAAATAAAGAAAGTGTGTCAATGTCTTGACACGGATCCCGATCGGAGACGATGTGCTTGCCGGCGTGTGGGAGGAATATGGTGGAGAACTTCCTTCTCAGGCTTGTTTTCCAGGTAGAAGTGATCTTTGCACAGAGCTTCTCTTAGAGAATGGGAATGAATTTCTTGCTCTTGAATCTTCCCTTTCGGTCTTGTCTTGTCTTTCTCCACAGATTTTTTCTAAGTTGTCTCTTCAGACCAGCCTTCTTTCTTTGAAATTGATGTAGCTATTTATAGACCTTGGCACCTCCTGCGTCAATGGTCCCACTCTGAAAAGCTGTTTTTTCCTATTGTGGCTTGGTGGAAATGTTCGCTCTGCTCCACATTCAATTTGTCAGATCATACAACAGAAAAGCTGTATAATTTCAGAATCCATGCGAATGCCTCGCTCTTTTCATCTACGATCGATCACTGCATTTGGTGCACTTGCGTTGATCTTTTTATTTATTGCTGCATGCAGTGCAAATGCGTTGATCATTTGCGTCCATGATCAATCGTCGCATGTGCTGCAATTGCCTTGTTCTTTTTTCGTTCTCGATTGACAGTCGCATGCAGTGCAAATGCGTTGTTCTTTTTTGTCCTCGAGCGATTGTCGCATGCGGTGACCTGTTTCCTGCAAAACAAAGACTGGGACATTCCATTTTGCCATCGCAATGGGGTTAACAAGTGTGCTTACGACACTTTACAACATTTGCGTTTCTAAGCCAATTTCTATACGGTCGACGCAACTTTTCCCTTCTTTTTGCCGCATAATCTAAATAAAACGGTATAAATAACCTGTATTTCTACAAGTTATCATACCCTCAAATTTAGATATATGCTTGTCCTCAAGCATATCCTCGACTAAGGCAATTCAACTCAAATCCTATCCTAACTTTGCGTCGATCGGCTACTCCGAATGCTCCACCTCTACATAATTTCTCAACACTACAAATTCTTTCTATCCTTTGAACATTTCTTCAGCATGCTCTACTTTATTCTTACCTAAGACAAACATCTGCTCAAAGTTCTCTTCTTGTTTTGAAAAGAATGTTTTTCCTGTTCTTGTAAAAACAACAAAGTATGCCTTTTATATGGTGGCCTGGTTTGCATCTTCCTATAGAGAGCGTACACCCTTCGTTTTGGCTTGCTCCCATGAGTGTCATGCGAGCATCCACCTTCGGTTGTGTACCAAGCTTCAACTTCAACTCTTAATCCTTAGCCAAGTTTTACTTTAGCTGGTCAGTGGAGTTGTCTCTTTTATTCTTATTTTCTTTTTTTGTATTGTGTTGATCCTAGTAACCTACCTTCATTTTGGCTTGCTCCCACGGGTGTCATGCGAACATCCAACCACGAGCAAGTTCCTCTCACAACTTAACTCTTATCAGGTTAGGAATTTCCTTTGCGCTGATAGCGGAGTTTTTTTTTCCAATTTTTTTAAAGATGAATGCATTTGCCTGATATGAACGCATTCGCTTGATCGCATCTGCTCAAACCTGCCCCACCCCCAAATTTAGAGAGTCGCAAGGTCTTAATTGCGTTGTTTTGAACAGAAAAGACAAAACACTTAGTCAAAATTTTGAAAAGAAAGGTTGAGCAGAGTCTTGTAATAGAGAAGGTAAAGTAGAGCTATTGCGATGAATTGTCTAAGTGTTAGGCAGAAAATGCAATGTATACAGAAATTGCGCTAAGGTTACGCATAATACTTGTCATGGCAGCGCAAATAAACAACGCAAATGAAAAGAAAGGAATTACCGCAATAAATTGACAAAGGATGATATGAATAAAGAGGCCAACGCATAAGGAAAGAATAATCACTCAGTTGTATAAAAATTGTCTAAGTTCACAAAGAATTAAAATGATCGCAACACAAAATTGTAAGCATGTACAGAAGAATACAAAGGTATAGCTATCTATATAAAAAAAATTGAATGATCGCAAAAAGAATTCAAAATTGTGAAGGAGAAAGTGGTACACCCCCAAATTTAGCTTTGCGGCGGGGGCTTTCGGTGAGGAGTGCATTGCGGAGGAGCTTCTTGCGGCGCTTCTTGAAAGTACAGAGGCTGCTGCAGATGTTGAGGCACCATGGGACCATGTAGATATGCAGTTAAGAAATTGAAGTACTCATGGTTGTGTTCGGCCATCTGTCTTCGATTCAGGCGAAGGGTAAAAGTGTTGCGTTGAATGTTGACAATCGTCTGACACAGCTCTGTGTTGCTCTCTCACAACTCCATCAATGACTGGCGGAAGAAGGATAACTCTTGAGATAAAAATCCCTGCATGTCTTCTAATGCAGCAGCTAGGGATGCAATGGAGGGATGTGCCGTAGATGTCTCACCAGCATCGATTTGGGGCTGAGCGGAAGGGCCTGCTCCCAAACCATGTGGGTCATCAACATGCGCTATGCAAAAGGTGGGGTGGAGATGGATGGCAGGTGGAAGTTGCTCGTGATGCGGGGTTGGAGTCAGGGGCAAGTAGAAGATTGGTAACTTATTCGGGAAGAGGGGAAAGGGGTTCAGCTATTGGGCTTAGTGGACGAATGACTAAGGGTAAAAGATCCAAGGGTGAATTGGTTTGCTTCTGCGGTGAACTTCCTTGGATGATTTCCTTCCCTTTGTCATTGAGGCACTGCTTTTTGGGTGGTGGTTATAGCGCATTCAAATCGATGAGGGGCCACTTCGGTGGAGGCTCGGGGAAATGCGGCGAATCCTTGAGAAGCATTCTTAGGATTTTCGTGTTAATGATGTCATGCACTTCTGGCATGGGTTCTTCGTCAATGCCCGCGCCCACAGATAAGCATAGGCTCGAAATCATCCATGGAAAGATGTATTGACCTCTCATATGACCAACAAAACCTCAGATTTGCTTCGCGAGAAGCTTGCCCATATCAATCGTAATGTCGCGCGCAATGCAATATACGGCCATGACTCGATCCATGGAAATGGTATTATCATGCGATGTTGGGATGAGTCGTCTCTTCACCAAGTAGACCCAAAGGCGTGCTTCAGGTAGTAGCCAGTTGAAGGCGAGGATTTTTATGCCGGTTAAGGACACCGTCCACTTGGTGCTCGGTTGCATTAATGCGTTCAGCGCATCCTCCATATCTTCTTCTATAGGATCATCAATCAGTTTGTTACCCAGTGCTTCCGGGAAATTCTTCAACTGGTAGAGTTGATTGATGTCCTCTGCGCTGAATGGCACTACCTTCCCTTCGACGACCACTGCATCTTCAGTGTCGTGGAGCTAGCCATGGTAGAAGGCCCTCACTACCGATGGAATTACAATGGATGGACACTGGCAGAAAGCTTCCCACTCATGCTCCACCACAATGCTGATGGTGAGAACCGGTAGTGGCACCGGCGCATGGAAGAAGCCCATTTCCATCCATAAATCATCATTCTCTTTCTTGGTTGTTGGGCGCTTCCTGGCCGGCATAAGCTCGCTGTTTTCCACCTTTGCTTTGCCCTTTTCCTAAGCGAACGCAAGGCGGGATTTTTGTCTTTGGATGCGTTCCTGCGCCTTGCATTGCTCTTGTTTTTCCTTTTCCCACTCTTCCACTTCTTATCTTTTTCGCTCTCTGACGCACTGAATATTTTCTTTGCGGCACATCTCTTTTTTCTCCTTTTTTTTCTTCTCCGCCTCCTCTTCTTCTCTCATTTCGTTTTAAAATTGCTCAAAGGCAAGCGTAATGCGCTGCTCATCCTCGAGCCTTCTTCTCTCCTCTTCTTCTGCCCTTGCGTCGTCATAGTGAACCTTCTCATCGTGAAGCTTTCTGGCCAAATCGCCTGATGCGATGATTTGGTGCCCCTGTGCCATTTTCTTTTCCTTCTCCTCTAATTTTCTTCTTCTTTCTTCCTTCTCCTTCTCTATGCGTTGAAAAATTGTTGGGTCTCTTGTGCACCCTTGCGGCGCATTCTCCTTGCAACGCTGCATTAAAGGGGAGATGTCAGGAACTTCTTTGTCGTCCGATGCATCTAATCTAGAATGCGGTCATGAAGCTAGTAGTTGCGTTGATGATTTAACTTGCGCTGACACTCCCACTTCTACAATTGCGGTGCTTGATTCTCTATCGACATCCAAACTTTCCGCCCTTTTCCTCCTCTCTTCCTCTTTCCTCAGGCGTTTCTCTTCTCGCCTGCATTGCTTTCTTTCATTTCACCGTTTTTCTTTCTTCTCCTTCTCCAGTCGGGCGACTTCATCTTCTTCTGCCCATTTATCTTCGACATTTCTCTTCTTCTTCTTTTCTTCAAACTTCTTCGTCTGCTACTTCGCCTCCATAACCTCCAAAACAGCCTTATGGGTCCTTCATTGGAGTCTGTTAGAGCAGTCTCCTTAGGATCCGAAATGGTGAGGGCCATTCTCCGAGAAGCCACAGCTAACTCCTCCTCTAACAGCAGGGGCTGGTTCACTACTCCAGCCTCTGGCAACACCCCGTCCTTCTTTAAATGGCTCAGGATACTCCCAAACACCTCCTTGTCATCCTTTCTTTTCAGCTCACTTTCGGTTAAAGGTATTGAGAGCGCCACCTCAGGTCTGGTGGCAGGGGCACTCTCCGTGCTCAGCCCCTCATAGTAGGTGGGTGGTATTGCGGCTACAGAGGTTTTTCGCCTGGGTTGTTCGACAATTCTAGGGGTTGGCATTGGCTGGGCGGCGAGGCGGCAAGGAAGGGCGCCTCCCGCACGGTGACGGAGGCTGTGAGAAGGGGACGATGGCTGGGAAGAGGAATGGGATGATTGTCCGACCATTGGTTCGGTTGAGGGAAAGAAGTTGGAACTTTTTTTTTCGTTCTTCGGAAGAAAGTGCGGATGGTTATCACGGTATGCAGAGAGATTTTGCTAAGGTTTTTCGCGAAGAGAATGAAAGTGAACTCTGCAGGCTAAGGAAGGGTGATTTATAGGTTGGGCCCTGATGGGCTCAACGCAATCGGTGCATAACAGGCTTTGGTAATCCAAAAAGCCTGTCGCGCCCCTCCCATTATGACATAGCAGGAAAGGACGCCTTTTCATCGGCTATATAATAATTTCCTCGAGAGCTGAAACGATCGTTCGACTACCCTTTCCACGAATATTTTATCATTTTTTTATTTTATTTTATAGGACGGGTGCAATGTTTATTTGTTAACGCAATATGTCTGTTACCACAAGTGCATATTTGTGGAGGACGGGCACAATGTATATATTAGCACAACACATCCGTCAACGCAATGCAACTTAGGAGGACGGGCGCAAGGTATTTCTACCTGCGCAACACATCCGTCAAACATAGTGCGTATTTGCAGAGGACAGGTGCAATGTACATACGAGCGCAACACATCCATCAACAAAATGCATTTTTGGAGGACGAGCGTAAAGTGTATCCATTAACACAAGATACACCTGTCGACGTATGCATACCTGACGTGTCATAGTATCACCAACATCGCAACGCTTATCCCAAAACCATATTGATAAGACGTTGCGGTGTTCACTTACATCATTCATTCAACAGAAATTAAGATCAACGCAATCAAAGACTCATTCAACAGGAAATTAAAATCAATGCAAGTTGAGATTGAAATGGAAATAAATTCAAGTAGGCAAGAAATTAAATCAACGCAAGCAATAAACTAATTTTATTAACACAATAATCAAAACAGTAAATAAAGCGGTAAAGATAATTGATAGGGATGCTGTTTAAAAAAGGTCTTCAGTGTTACCGCGAACGCATCCCCGCAGGCGATCAGGCTTGCCAATGTCACTTCTTAACCTTGCTCCTTCCCACTTGATCCAGGTGCTTTTGAGGTGCTGGGTAGCATACCAAAAAACTATTTCTAAGTTCGGTCGCAAGCTGCCCGACCTACACCTCCAAGGTCCTGATGGAAGATTCTTGTGATTGCAAGATCGCATCATTCTTTTCTATGTATTGCTTGAGCAGAGCTTCCAAGGACGATGAATTCGATGAGGTATTAGATGAGGAAGGTTGCTTGTGCCATTTCTTTTTCTAATAGTTACTCTGATTTTGACCCTGATGAAAAATCGGAGGATTGCCTAGATTCCCTGAATGATTGTTCTGCATGGTTCTTTGGCCCCCTTGGTCATTGTTTCCTCCCCAACTGAAGTTGGGATGATTCCTCCAACCTGGGTTGTACGTTGATGACGGAAATTTAGATTACCAAATCATCGAGGACTTGATAACTAAAATTAGATTAACGCAATATGTGATGCATGTTCTTAAAGTATGCGTTGATTATCATGCGTCGGTGGTCATGCGTTGGAATGAATATGCGTTAATGAATGTATGTGATGACCGTGCATTCCTGTCACAAGTTTTCTTGCACTCACGCCAAGTATAACACAAACGCAAGTTTCTCGAGTGATCCGAGGTCGAACTCAGGGACTTGTAACTAAATTCTATGCAACGGTAATGTGTATCTAGTGGTTGAATAAAAGAATGATGGAGGGATTTCTATGCTAACACTACTCCTACTCCTAACTAATAGATAAAGCAATGAGAATATGAATGAGAGGTAGAGACACGATAACCGTTGACGTGTAGTAAATGCATGGAAAATAGATAAAATGTGAGGATGTCTTCATCGCAACCCTAAGCTTGACTGCAAGGTAAACCTCAGCCAATGCAAGCTATGAGATCATGCTACACACACTTGAGCCTAATTCTAGGACACATGCGATGTATATGCGATAGTGTCGAGAAGCGTGGACTTTAAAAATAAAGTGTTGTGTTATGTTGTATCGCTTATGCACACTACTGATGATATTTTATGCGATACTACGTTCTAAGTGTATGCATTGATAGTGATATGCTTATAATATGCGATGAAATAGTGCGTGTCACAAGTTTCCTTGCGCTGAAACCAAGTATAATTCCAACGCAAGTTTCTCAGAATGATCCGAGGTCGAACACGGGGATTGTTGTCGTTAAATGCAATACTTATGTGATACATGCGACCGGTTATAAAATGAATAAAGAATTTTTGTTTGTACAGAAATATAAATTGCGCTGAAAGTAAAAATGCGTTGATAAAGTAAATTCCTAAACTACTATGATACATGATAACGGGGTCAAGGACTGGCTATGAAGTTGTACAAAAGAATCGATGAATGCGATGGCAAGTCGTATGAATGGAGCAGAAACAGAATGAGTAAAAAGTAAAACATCGCAAGTTCATCAATCGCGTTAAGGACGTAACTAAGGTTCCTCTTTCCCTTGGCGTACACCTTTCAGTGATCGGTCGCGTTCCCATACGTCTATGGTGAAATAGAGATGAACGTGATGAACGTAAGGTTGTTTCCATCTCTAGAAATACTTCTCGCTTTAGTTAACGCATTCTTCCAACCTTCTCTCGATAGGCAGCATAACATCTTCACTTATGTTCTCACAGGTAAAGAGGTCGGCGAGCATGCTTTAGCTAAACTTAATTTATTCCTTGACACAGATTGACTCACTCGCTTAATTATTGCTTTTTACCCTGGGGATTAAGAACACATCATGGAGAAAATGGATGATAAATGTATGGAAAGAGACGGAGAAATGATAATGATGACGATGATAACATTTAATTCTAAAATTAATCATTTGATACATGTTTGTGAATGAGGGATTAAAGAAGATGAACACAGACGATGAATTAGAGAATAGAAACAAATACGGAAAGAGTGTCAACGTCTTGACACAGATCCCGACCAGAGACTTGTGCTTGCCGGCGTATGGATGCGGTGGAGAGTGATGACATAAAATTGAGTCCTTATTATGTATGCACTGTGATGGTAGATAATGTATGATACAAGCTCATGTCCCCGTTACCAGTTCCCTGGCAACGGTGCCATAAACTTGATGACATAATTTTAATCTAAGCTACAAGTCCATGCCATAAACTTGTAATGCAAATTTTATGCAATGATATACGATACTACTTCTAGATATGCATTATTAATGAATGTTCTTATAGTATGTTGTGCGTTGTCACAAGTTTCCTTGCGTTGAAACCTAGTATAATTTCACCGGAAGTTTCTCGGTGTGATACGAGGTCGAACATAGGGATTGTTTTAGGTTAATTGTGTTATATTTGTGATACATGCGACCAGGGGTTTTTCAAATTAATAAAGGGGTTGTTTGTACAAGTATTTAAAAATGTGATAAAGTAAATTGCATTGAAAGTAAAGTTAAACGATAAAAATGCCGTAATAAAGTAAATTCCGATAAAATAAACCTAAGCTATGATGATACAAGATACAAGTTTCATGATACAAGGTACCAAGGTCAAGGCTGGCTTGAAGATTATACAAAGATCGTGTAATGCGGTGGCAAGTCTTATGTGCGGCGCACAAATAGAAAAAAATAACTAATATAAATAGCGTAAGTCTTTAATTGCGATAACGATATAAGTACTGTTTCGCTTTTCCCTTGGCGTACACCTCTCGGTGATCGGCCGTGTTCCCACATTTCTGTGGTGAAACAGGGACAAACGTAATGAATGCAAGGTTGCTTCCATCTCTGGAAGTACTTCTTGTTTTAGTTAACGCATTCTTCTAACCTTCTCTTGATAGATCAGAATGACATCTTCACTTATGCTCTCACAGGTGAAGATGTCGTCTAGCATGCCTTCGCTAAATGCATTTATCTCTTTGACACAAATTAAGTTACTCATTTTATCCATATTAATTACCAAGGTATTAAGAAAACTTCATGGAGAAAACGATTAATGGAAGAACAAAAATGGACAGAGAAGTGGAAATGGAAAGGATCAAGACATTCAATAACACTATTTAACGTCTGATACAAGATTTGTGAATGAAGAGATTAAGAGGATGAAATACAGTTGATGATTAGAGTTAGAAACAAATAAAAATAAGCGCCAACGTCTTGGCGCTGATCTGGATGGAAATTTGCTTGTCGGTGTGGATGGATCATGCGGAAGGATGAGCTTCCCTCTCAGGCTTGCTCAACCGATAGCAGGGATCTAAGCACAGAGCTTCACGGCAGGGATTTGGCAGAATTGCACTGAGACTCACCTCTCAGCCTTGTCTCTTCTCTTCCCGGATATCTTCCGATCAGTACTCAACTAAGCCTTTCTCTCAATAATCTAGCATCAATTAACCCTCGTATCAAGTATATCCCCGTATCAAGTATATCTTCTCTGAATTCTATGGGGGTATTTATAGGTGAAAAGCTTTGACTCTTGCCTTGTGGACCCCACTTATTGTTATGGAAATTCCGAAGATGGTGGGATAATTATTTCTTCTGTTATGCAATCAGACCATCAAATATGCACAACGGTTAGTTGTACACGTGTCACAATCCTCCGCGTTTGCGTTGCTCAACTGCATCTTTTGATCGGGTGCTCGCATGCAGTGTTGTTTTTATTACCGCATGCGGTTGAAATTCAGCTCTGGATCGACTGTCGCATTGCACCGTCATTGCGTTAATCGTCTCTTCATTGTGGTTTGACGGGCACAATGTGACGAAGATGCGTTATTCAGTTTCTCGTTGAGCCTTGATCGCAAGCGGTGACTTGGTTTCTTAAAAAATAGAATAGAAATATCCTCTTCTACCTTCTTGATGATGTTAGTGGGTGTAATTGCGATAATTCATAATTATTGTATTTCTGAGCTAATTTTCATACAATCGACGCATATTCCTTCTCTTTTGGCCGCAATATCTAGATAAGGTAGCATAAATAACTTGTATTTCTACAAGTTATCACAGAGGAAAGCTTCCTTCTCAGGCATGCTTTCCCGGTAGAATTGACCTTTTGCACAGAGCTTTAGCTTCGAGAATCGGAAGAATTCTTTGCTCAAAGACTCACCTTTCAGCCTTGTCTCGTAGTTCTCCTGGATTTACTTTGTAAGTCTTTTCAGACCAGCCTCTCTCCCTGTATCAGTATATTTTTTAGCGAATTTGAGGAAGCTATTTATAGACAAGACCTTGGCTCTTTGAATTTATGGTCCCCACTGTATAATTATAGTAAATCCTACAATGGCCTAATGGAAAATTCCTTTCTGTTCAACGATCAATCCGTCAGAATTGCACAACAAAAAGTTGTACACTTGTAAGAATCGTCCGCGAATGCATTGCTCTTCACATCTTCGATCTATCGCCGCATGCGGTGTTGTTTTTTATTACCGCATGCGGTTGAAATGTGTTGATCGCTAAAGCTCTTGATCAATTTTCGTATGCGCCGTCATTGCTTTGATCATCTCTTCGTTCTTGATCGATTGGCTTATGTGATGTAGATGCATTGTACATTTTGTGTTCGAGCCATTAACGCATGCAGTTACCTATTTCCCGCAAAACAGAGACTGAAACATTCTATTTCGCCATCGCAATGGGGTTAGTGGATGCGCTTACGACACTTCATAATTTTCGTATTTCTTAGCCAATTCTTATACTATCGATGCAACTTTCCTCTCTTTTTGCCGTAATATCTAAATAAAACAACATAAATAACTTGTATTTCTACAAGTTATCAAGAAGCCTATGCCTAAACCTCTATAACCCGCTCACGTGCTCTCGCCGCATGGGCGTGATAGCCGCATACCACCGTATCCTACTTCTGGACGCATGCAATATCCTATCCGTAGGGTGCATACAATTTCCCTATTCTTGCTTATGCGTTCCAATCCGCTCTCTCGAGTCTTAGATTTGGATTTTAGACTACTCTTCCAAGTATGCCTAAATGATGAATGATGCGCTCATAAGATAAGGTAACCGCATAAACTTGGCTGACGCAAGATTATTCCTATCTCTAGTAAACAATAGCTTACATTGCTTAATGCGACCAACCACTTACCCTCCCGGGCAGTTAGTTGTTGCTAACTTTACTCATAGACAAGCGTTGCGTCCGCCTATAGACAGGTGTTGCTATAGCTTCACACTAAGAAAATAAGGTTTTCTCACACACTCGCACAACGCACACCTTCCAGTGGTTTGCTACATGCTTCATATCCCTAATCCGCATAACTAAGTATGCAATACTCTAGCAATCTCACTAAGTGATGCAATGAAAGTTAAGGATGCTAAGTAAAGAAAGATGGAGATGGAATTGAAGAAAGCATAGAAATGCATTGAACACACAATGTATTAATTTCTTAATCCAAAATGTAGTACAATGTATACAATGTCTTGCTTCCAGCAGATGTGTTTCAAGGCTGCCAGTGGTGCCATGGATCGGCGGTGGAGCTGACTCCCTCGAGATCTAACTTCGATGAAGGCTCTGGTCGTCACTCGGAATGGATGAGGGAGATGAAGAACTCTCAAGCTTTCTTCTCACGCATTAGTCTGGATCGCAAGGATAACCCAAGATGATTTGAACTTCTGATCATCGGCTTCTATATATAGAGTTTGGATCGCCGACAGCATTAATGGACTTCTCTGATTCTGACATTTGCGGCGCATTAGTCCTTCTCTGAATCTCTGCTGCTAATGGCGTGGTAGGTGAAATGTCAACATCATCTTTTGATTTTCCTAAGATATGCGTTGATGTGTTCATTCCACCAGCCTTGTGTTAATCCCACTAATATGCGTTATCGTGTAGCTGCAATCGTGCAGTGACCGCATTTGCTTAATACCGCAACTCTACATGATGACCACAATCGCTTGACGATCGCCTATGCGATAGACACATGCAACTGATCACCGCAACACCCATGCGTTGATCGAATGTGTTCGACTTTACGATGGAGAGTTTCTCTGCATGTGGTCATCTATGCGGTAGTCCGGCTTCTGCGTTTGCATCCACTTCCTGCGTTAGCTACAAAAATAGACATTTGAATGCATAATAACGCATAATTATGGGTTAGCCGAGATTCTCAATGTTGAACGCCGCAAGCTCCTTTTCTCATGAATTCCTAACATAATTGCCACATATTCTACTTAACAACCTTCATAATTCTAAATAAAAAGCCTAAGATGACATGCATTTCTGCATGTCATCATACGTGTTGCTGAATGGGTTGTTCTGCATAGAGTATACTGTCTGTTGATTTGATGGACAAACTTCCACTGAATGACCCCTTCCGCACTGTACACACTTTATCGCTGCCACTTACATTAGCGCATTGGCTTGCGCTGCACCCTGGAAGAGAGTTCTTTGATTTATAGCCATCGTTTGGAGAAGCGAGGTGACTGCGGCCATTTGGGCAGCCAATGTGGTCATTGTATCAGCTGGTACAATAACGCTTTCTGTTTTTCTTCGCTCTGGGCCTCTTCCTCTAAACCCATCATCAACCCAGTCATTCGTATTTCGCAAGATGTGATCTAAGATGACTTTTGCTTCAATGTACGTCTTATCCATAAATCCTTCTACCGTGGAGGCATCTGCAACAGCTTGTGTCACTCTATCCAGGCCGTTATAAAAGATCTCCATGAGAACGCAATCGGGAATCCCGATATGTGGATAGTTCTTAACCAGTCGTCTAAATCGCACCCATGCGGTGCTCAGAGTCTCATTTTCATTTGCTCAAAATTTAACACTTCCCTTCGTCTTCTTGCGTTGACTGCGAGAGGGAAAAATTTCTTCATGAATCGCTCAACCAACTGATCCCATGAATTGATCTCATTTGGCTCCAACGAATGAGCCCACCTCTTTGCTTCATCTCGAAGAGTATACGGGAAGAGATATAGTCTTATGCCTTCTGGAGTCACGCTAGAGATGGAGAATGTGTTACACATCTCTACAAAGCTGGTCAGATGTGCATGCGGGTCCTTTCATTGTAACCTCCAAATTGACCCGCATTCTGAATCATTTGGAGCATGACCGGCTTAATTTCAAATCTGGCATTCTCCTCCACAGTAGGCCTTGCGATTCCAGGTGAGAAGTCGTATAAATTAGGTATCACATAGTTTCTCATGGGAATGTTGCGGTCAGCGACCAGAAAGACTGGGTCCTATGTCAGTTGATTCCTTCCCTAATTCCCCTTGGGCCTATCATTATTGTTTGCCATATTTCTCCTACGTCTAGTACAGTTCTGACGTGCTCTTGCATGAAAGGTTCACTCGATCTCTAGGTTGGTGTCGAATTCTGGCTCTGTACCAGTACTCATGCACCGTGTAAACAAACTGTACAACAGAATCTGTTCTACAAAATATCACAAAAATATTCAGCACTAAAAATTGCCAATCCCCGACAACGGCGCCAAAAACTTGTTCATTCGTAATTGTGTATTACGCCAAAAAACTTGTAATGTTGATGACGTATGCACTTTGCGATAATAATAAATGTGATACTACATTTTAAATGATGTATGTGGTGATGCTTAGATGCATTCGTAGTATGCGTTCGTGTAGTATGCGCGTGTCACAAGTTTTCTTGCGCTGGAACCAAGTATAATTCCAACGCAAGTTTCTCAGAGTGATCTGAGGTTGAACACGGGGATTGCGGTGATTAATGCGATACTAGTGTGATATATGCGACCGGGAAAACAAAATAATAATGAATTGTGTTGGGAAAAGTAAAATGTGGTAAAAAGTAAAATGCGATAATGAATAAAAAGCGATGATAAAATAAATTGCGAGATAAAATAAGATGCAGTAACAAATAAATAAGTAAACAATTAAATAAACAAATTGAGGACTGACTGTGAAGATGTGCAAGTATCTGATGGTATGCGGTGGCAAGTCTTGTGAAATGCATCAGAAAAAGAATGGGTTGAGGGAAAGGACATCGCAAGTTCGTCAATCTTGTTGAGGACGCAACTAAGGTTCTGCTTTCCCTTGGCTTACACCTTTCAGTGATCGGCCACGTTCCCATATGTCTATGGTGAAATAGGGATGAACGTGGTGAACGCAAGGTTGTTTCCATCTCTGGAAATACTTCTCGCTTTAGTTAACGCATTCTTCCAACCTTCTTTCGAGAGGTAGAATAACATCTTCACTTCTTCTCTCACAGGTGAAGATGCCATTGAGCATGCTTTAGCTAAACTCAGCCGATTTCTTCAACAAAGATTAACTTTCTCACTTAATCCTTCCCTCTTTCCCTGAGGGATTAGTTACACATGGTGAAGGAAATGGATGATGAATGTATGGTGAAGAATAGAGAGATGACGATGAATATGATGATGATATTAAAATCTAAAGATAAGCGTTTGTTACAGATAATGAATGAAAGATTAGAGATAAACACACTTAATGAATAAAAAGTGAGAACAAATAACGAAAGCGTGTCAATGTCTTGACACGGATCCCGATCGAAGACGATGTGCTTGTCGGCGTGTGGGAGGAATGTGGTGGAGAACTTCCTTCTCAGGCTTGTTTTCCAGTAGAAGTGATCTTTGCACAGAGCTTCTCTTCGGGAATGGGAATGGATTTCTTGCTCCTGAGACTTCCCTTTCAGTCTTGTCTCGTCTTTCTCCCCTGATTTTCTCTAAGTTGTCTCTTCAGACCAGCCTCCTTTCTTTGAAATTGATGTACCTATTTATAGACCTTGGCACCTCTTGTGTCCATGGTCCCGCTCTGAAAAGCTACTTTTTCCTGTTGTGGCTTGGTGGAAATGTCCGCTCTATTCCACATTCAATTTGTTAGATCGTACAACAGAAAAGTTGTACAATTTAAAAATTCATGCGAATGCATCGCTCTTTTCATCTACGATCGATCGCCACATGCGGTGCACTTGCGTTGATTTTTTTATCGATTGTCACATGCAGTGCAAATGCGCTGATCGTTTGCATCCATGATCGATCGTCGCATGCACTGCAATTGCGTTGTTCTTTTTTCGTTCTCGATTGACCGTCGCATGTAGTGCGAATGCGTTGTTTTATTTGTCCTCGAGCAATTGTCACATGCGTTGACCTGTTTCCTGCAAAACAAAGACTGGAATATTCCATTTTGCCATCGCAATGGGGTTAGCAGGTGTGCTTACAACACTTTACAACTTTTGCATTTCTAAGCCAATTTTTATACGGTTGATGCAACTTTTTCCTTCTTTTTGCCGCATAATCTAAATAAAACGGTATAAATAACTTGTATTTCTATAAGTTATCAGTCAGCTATTCACGTACCGTTAGAGCTTTAAGCTATAGGTACATAAGGTCCCCTTGGTAGCTTGGGTAAAAGTTGAGAATTAGTTTTTGGGTCAGTTTGAAATGTTCAAATTGACAAGAGGGAGTTTGATTATATATGATATAATTGAACTGGTTAATTATACATGATATGATTGACTAAATGTATGAGATACATTATTTTGGAAGAAATTGGATATAAATATGATTTATATCAAGTAAAGGAGAAAACACTAGTTTATATATGATATCAAACTATATGTTATGAATATAATATGATTATATTTATTATTTTATTAATTAGGCGGTTATGAGATAATTGGCCAAAGTTTACTCCGATTTCGTGCAATAGTGGGAAGTTCAATTCAGTTCTAATAACTGAAGAATAAAATGCAAATAGTTTTCATTTTGCAAAAAACACACTAATTCGCTCATGGTGTGAAAGTCTTGTATCGCTTAGTGTTGAGAGCCTATACGATAGTGCTCGCCTACTAAACGACTGCACACTCGCGTTTCCTAAACGATCGCCCGCGATTTCTTAAACAATCTCTTATCTTTACTAGACGATCACTTAGTGTCTGAGCATATCTAAACGATCACTAACCTTTTCATAGACGATCGCTTAGCAATTACAACACGATCGTGTACCCTGACTTAGACGATCAAGCACCTGACTATATGATAGTCTTCCCTTTCTCCCACTTTCTTGTTCGTAGTACACAATAGTTTTTCCTCCTCCCCTCTACCAATTCCATCAAAGTCCACTCTTTGGATTCTCACTCTGATAATACTGAGGGCTTCGAGTGGTGGTGTCATCCCCATTGCCTTTTGTTCATGTGCTGTTGTTCGTGTAGACGACCGTGGTGGTGCTAGGCGATTGCTTACTAGACCAGAAAGAGCGTGAGGAGTTCGTTCATAGTGAGACTGAGATTTCTGAAGAAAGTCTTCAAGTGGTAAGTCTTTCAGTCTCTTGTAATTTATCTTTTAAAGCATGCCAGTAATTAGTGTTTTCAATGCATATCTGTATGTTAGAATGTATGTGTGAAAATTCTGTCACAATGAAATCAGAAAGATCCGCTTCCGCTCATAAGTACTCTTGTATAAGAGTTCTTTCAATTGGTATCAGAGCTAGGTTTCTGATATTCCAATTTCATTGATGTAAAGAATTGCATATACATTCTCAGTGGGTGCAGCATATCTACTCTCTGTTTAATAGTTAAATCGTTTGTGGATGTGTGGATTAATGGAGTTTTTTGGGATGAAACCATGGTTTGTTAAATTCTTTTACATTTTCAGTTAATTGTAAAGGCCTCTGCATTTTTGGGCATAATTAATTGCTATCGAGTCTGTAATTCAAACTTAGTTTGAGTTTTGAGTTGTTCGTGAAGAAGTTCGAAGCAAGGGTTGTTGTTCTTCAGGAAGAAGACGACCAAGCGTTGGTCAAGTCGTGTAGACGATGGGGGTAGGCAATCATTGAGTATCAGATGCTCGGGTGTCGTTTAACGCGCGCGCGCACTAGACGATCATATGGCTCAACAAGTCTCATCGCTTAGTTACTGACTATACGATCGCGGAGTAATCGCACGATAAATCATTTACCTCTTTGCGTATTAAGCGATCGTCTAGACGATCAGGCTTCGCAGACTCATTGTCGTCTAAGTGATCATTTAGCTTTTCACGTTACCATCTAGTGTGCGCTAAAGGATTGTTTACCTGGAGGCATTTACTAAATGATGGAGCTTCGCCCGACGGTTCAAGACCCGGTTCGCCTATGAACCAGTCTGTTCGATGGAAAAATGTAATAGATAGAATTTTTCATTCTGGTTTTGTGTTGGTTCATCCTGATCCATTAATCTTTGGTTTAATACATGATATGTATGTATATTTATATGTCATATGGTATGCACATATAGGAAAATCCCACCTTAGGTTATGCATTGGTCATGCATAATTTATTTATTATAAATGTTATAATTTAGAGAAGCATGATTCAAATTACGTAAGGCGGGTTTTATCTAGCCTGGGGTATTTAAGTTGACGGAAACGTAACACCCCTGCATGGGAACCCCAGCCTGGGAACCTACCTGAAAAGATGAATTAGACATATTTGATGCATGTGATAACGGGCAGAAATGTACGTTATCATAGTGCTAAGTTCTTAAACAATGTTGGCTTGCGCTGATAAAATATGTTAAATTGCGTCCAAAAGCATTAAGTTTACAACATTGCGGTCGCGCGCGTTCATCGCTTAGAAACAGTTGATTTTTGTATTCTTATGCAAAATATGCGTTGACGCAAGGCGGAAAGAGCAATCACAGGAAATCATTGGTCGAGCGCAACATTACTGCAAGGCTTTGTGGTGATTTGTGTTCGCAAACATCTGCCCAAGAAGGATTGCCGCATAAGAGTCGGCGCAACTTGGTGGGCGCATTTGGGTGAAAGGCATAATTAATCGCGATGGGATAGAAAGCTGATGACGATCGAATCCGAATTAAGCTGATAGCCGCTAACGATAACTAGTACATTCAGCTTTTCAGTGACAAATATTCGGTGCATCAGTCAGGGAATTAAAGCCATCCCATATGTGCAATCATAAGAGAGAAGCCGCCTTCACCCCGAAGCTCTATAAATACCAGAGGCATCCTTCAGAAAAAGGGTTCCACCAGTTAATGAATTCACCTGTTCATCAATTTAGGAGCTTTAGCCGTGTTCATAGTTTTCTTTTATTTTAAGGCGGAGCAAGGGAAAAGTAGAGGCACCAGAAGTTCGCTCAGGGCAACTCGAGAGAGAACCCGGAGGTGTAAAAGCAGAGAGCGGGCCGACTCTCGCAAGAGCGAGATTATCTTTTGAACACGAGTAGAAAGCCAGTGTAAAAGCCTGGGCAGCAAGAGATTACTACCAGACTCTTTATTCTATTCTTGCATTATTATTTTGTACTTCATCTTTATATTTATACAATGGAAGTTCTTATTCTACATCTGTTCACTCTCTTAGCATGCATGAGTAGCTAAACTTGTCGAATGGGTTGAGAAAAACTAAGCTAACATGACTTAGGATGTTCATTGCTTGCGATTATCTTGTGTTTGTACCCAACATCCCTTTAGAGCTACTCGAGAGAGAGTCTAAAGAAAGAACCTAAGACTCAAGAGAGCTAGGTTAGAATCTAGACTCGAGATAGCAAGATTAGAAATGCATAAACAAGAGATAGGGACTTAGAGATAAGCTCTGTGTTGCCAATCTGCATCGTATGCATCCTAGAAATAGGTATGATATTATGTGGTCGCCTTATTTATGTATGTGTCATTTTGTTAACGCATAAATAAGAATAGAGGCTTATGTGTAGGTCCTATAGACTTATCGCATATATCGCATGCATTCTAGCCTTAGAAGCCGTGGCATTCGCACCGAGAGGTGGTTTACTATTGTATGCATGTCGCATGATCGCATAGCATGAATGCATCCTAGGAAATGTTAGCCGAAACTTTTCTCAACCCGTTCACCACATACTCATCGTATCTTCCATTTATCAACTCTTTTCGAACTCTGCCGCATTTGTTTATTTTCATTACTGCAACAAACAAAACCAACACTTATTTAAGTTACCGATTACTGCAAGGTTTTCCCAATTACCACCGCAACCTGTTTTCCCAAGTCCTTGAGTTCGACCCTGGACTTACCAGGAAACTCAGTGGGGTTTACACTTGGACTTCGATGAGAAAACTTGAGTGCTCAACGCATTCCATCATCGCAATTCATCCACAATTCCACATCATAAAATAATGCATCAGCATGCATGCAAGTTAAGGGTAGTCCATTAAAATGTTTAAATGTGACTACTTGAACTTGTTTATTTCATAGACAAAAGTTGTTTAAGAGCGGACATAAAAAGATGACAGACTAAAATCAGTAGCCGGATTGTCTAGGTTAATGAACCCCTTGGTAGAACACTCAGTGGGAGGTACGTAGGGTATATGATGCTTCATTTTAAAACTTTTCACATTTCTCCCATATAGTAGAAGAAGAAGAAGTAGTGGGAAAAAAAAAAAAGAAAAAGAAGAAAAGAGAAGGAAGAAGAAGAAGAAAAAGATCAAGATAGCAAGCGATAGAATGAAGAAGAAAATGAAGATGAAGTCTGAAGGGAAGAATCACACGAAGAAGATGGGTTGGGTTATCGATTAGTTATAGGTTACACGAGGAGGGGTCGTGGATCGACCACAACTTTTAGGTGTGGGTTGGGTTTTTTTGTATTTCATTGGTGTGGGCTAGGCTTTTTTGGTATTTTACTAGGCTATAAAGTTCTATAACTGATTTTGCTAAAATTTTGCTATACTATGTAAATATTTTGATGTATTTTTCTATATTTAAAAACCTCTCTTTAAATATTTAAAACCTTCTGATATGAGATATTAGTTGGAAAATATTTATTAATATTAAATATTATTAAATATTTAATTTAAAATCTATGTAGATGGGTTATCCTAATAAGATTAGGAGTAACACAGTAAAGTTCTATAAATAGGGCCCTAGGGAGTCCTTATGGAACTCACTTCTGCAACACGATATCTATAGCCATTCTGTAGAGGTTTCTCCCGAAGAAAATTCTCCTATAATTTTTAGAGAAGAGTTCTCTGAAAATGCTAATTTTTCCATTCCCTCTCTTCTTTTTAGGAGTGGTTCCCACAAGTCGAATCATTGCAGAGTCATGGCAAGGAAGATCTCGTGGAATAGGAAGACTTTAGAAAGACTCCAAGGAGAAGACTACCGATTCAATGAGATGATTCTTTTTACAATTGTGGATCAGCAATAGTATGGTGCGTAACCTTCTTCTAGTTTTTGTAGTTTTAATTCTTTCAAGGAATCGAAGAACGAGATCACACGCTTTCACCGGGATTCAATTCCCTTCACCATAAAGGGTTTGGGGATGATGTTGAGCATGAGCCATTTGTTTCACAAAAACAATCAAGTCAATTAATTGGGAACACAATTCATTTACTTCATGTGTTTTGGATGGGATGACTCCGTTTTTCCCCGTCCTAAACTGTTGTGAATTTTCAACCATGGTAGATATCAACTGCCTGGCCTCAGTAGAGGTTTTATTAACCAATGCACCTTCGACTGACGCATCGATTGTTGATGACGGGAAATTGGAAGTTAATTTTACTCGACCACCAAATTCCCTTGGATGCGGTATGCGATGTATGTTCCTAAGATGTGCATTGATAGTCATGCGTCGATGGTCATGCGTTGAAGTGACTATGTGCTAATCAAATGTATGCGATGACCATACGTCCTGCTACGAGTTTTCTTGCGTTCATGCCAAGTATAACATGGACGCAAGTTTCTCGGGTAATTCGAGGTCGAACACAGGGACTTGTAGCTATATGTATGTGGTGATGTGCATGCGGCGGTTGAATAAAAGAATGGAGGGGATGTTGCTACGTTAATCTTACTTCTACTTCTATCTAACAGACAATGCAATGAGGATATGCATGAAAGGTAGAGATATGACAAACCTTGACATGAAATAAATGTGTGGGAAAATAGATAAAACGCGGAGATGATTTCATTGCAATACTTAAGAGTGACCACAAGGGCAACCTTAGTCAACGCAAGCTACGCGAACATGCTACACACACTAAAAGCCTAAATCTAGGACGTATGCGATGTGTATGCATAAATGTCGAGATGACTGCATACCGCCACCATATCCTACTTCCTGGACGCAACCATTGTCCTCTCCGCAGGGTGCATATGTCGTGTAATAACAAATAGAGCTTATTCCTAAGTCTCCATTCTTGCTTATGCAAACCTAATCTAGCCCTCCCGAGCATCGATTCTAACCTAGCTCTCTCGAGTCATTAGGTTCTTCCTTTAGACTCTCTCTCGAGTAGCTCTAAAGGTGTGATAGGCATATACATAAGACAAGGTAACCGCATGAACTTGGTTGACGCAAGATTGTTACTATCCTTAGTGAACAATGCAAACATTGCTTAATGCGACCAACCACTTACCCTCTCGGACAGTTGGTTGTTGCTGACTTTACTCATAGACAAGCAATGTGTTCGCCATAGACAGGCGTTGCCGCAGCTCCATACTAAGCAAATAAGGTTTTCTCACACACTCACGCAACGCACACCTCTCGGTGGTTTGCTACATGCTTCATATCCCTAATCCACATGACTAAGTATGCAATACCCAAGTAATCTCACTAAGTGTTGCAATGAAAGTAATTATGCTAAGCAAGAAGATGGAGATGAAGTCGAAAGAACAGAGAAATGCATTGAAAACAAATTGTATTAATTCCTTAATTCCAAAATGTCATACAATACAATATAAGAAAAGAAAGGAAGAGGAAATGACCGGCTGGAAGCAAAGACTTGCTTCCAGCGGATGTGCGTCAAGGCTGCCGATGGTGCCATGGATGGGCAGAGGAACTGACTCTCTCGAGATCTAGCTCCGGTCGAAGGCTCCGGTCGTCACTCGAAATGGATGAAGGAGGTGAAGAACTCTCAGCCATCTTCTCACGCGTTTGTCTGGATCGCAAGGATCCACCATAGGCGAACCTCAGGTGAAAACCTTGGATTCAACCTTAGGCGAAAACCCTGGATAAAATGAATTTTAGCTCATCGGCTTCTATTTATAGAGCTTGGATCACGACAACATTAATTGGACTACTCTGAGTCTAACGTTCGGCGCATTCGTCCTTTCTGAACCTTTGCCACTAATGGCGTGGTAGGTGAAATGTCAACATCATCTTTGGATTTTCTCGAGGTAGCTGCGTTGATACGTTCATTCCACCTACCTTACGTTGATCCCATTAGTTTACGTTGTCGTGCAACCACAATCATTCAATGACCGCATTTTCTTAATACCGCAACTCTACACGATGACCGCATTCGCTTGACGAGCGCAACTCCCATACGATGGACACATACGGCTGATTATCGCAACATCCATGCATTGATCGATGCGTTTGCCTTTGCGATGGAGTCTTTCTCTGCATGCGATTGTCTATGCGGTGGTCCGATTTTCGTGTTTGCGTTCATTTCCTGCATTAGCTACAAAGATAGAACATTGAACGCATAATTAACGCAAAATAATGGGTTAGCTGAGATTCGACATGCTGATTGACGCAAACTCATATTCTCGTGAATTCCTATCATGATCGACGCATATTCTGCCTAACAACCTTCATAATTCTAAATAAAAGGCTTAAGATGACATGCATTTCTGCATGTCATCAATTGTGCCTCAAACATGAGAGAGCAGTCTATAATGAAATAGAGGTGTTCACGGTTTGGATGGGTTCGATTTAGAGGTCAAATCGAAACAAATCGAAAAATTGAGAAAATTAAATATTAGAAATCGAATCAAATCGCATATGAACGGTCCGGTGCGATTCGATTTTGTAGTTTTGAGCTTTTTTTTTCTCCATAAATTTCCTTCCTTCCATTTCCCGAGAAGTGGGGTCTGAGATATGAGGAGTGAAATTTGAGATTTGAGAAATGAGAAATAAGATCTTCTTATAAAAGAGAGAGAGATCTAAGATATGAGATATGACGAATTTGGCCAGCTGAATGGAGGAGATGAAGTTGATGTAGATGCTCAGGCATGGAGTCACAAATGAGACTGAGGGAGATGATTGAGATTGAGAAAGACGAGATAAGAGGTAGTGACGAGTTGACAAAGTCGAATAGACGTGGCAGGTGAGAGATCCGACAAGGCTAGACTACGTTGATCGACGGGTATCACCGTTCAGTAGAGTAAAATCAAAAGCTTTGGAGCGTTGAAGCTAGACCTACTGACCTAGGGTCATGAACGAGAGGTCAGAGGAGAGGAGAGGCAGTTAGTGAGAGGGGCAGTGACTTTTCTTCTTTCATTTCAGCTTGACAAGTAAACCTAAAAATAATAGTAGAATAATAAACCAAATAATTCAACTTTCAGTTTTGAAACTGAATCGAACCACATAATTTTTTTTAAAATTTAACTAAACCAAATCAAACCGCAATATTTCGTTTCAATGCTTAATCGGTTTGGTTTCACAATTAGTTTAGTTTTATTGGTTTGAATGACCACCCCTAAATAGAAATATCATAAGCTAATCTGATATTTGGTGATGTGGGAAGCTTGCACACAACTGCTTGTATCTCTCAATACTCAAACAATGTCTCTCCAAGGCTCTGGGTTATCCCATAAATCTTTTTTCGAATGTTGTTGGCTTTTGAAGTAGGAACAAATTTATCAAGGAACTACTTCTTCAACCAATTCCATGTTGTGATTTATCTTGGGGGTTGATAATAAAGTCAATCCTTTGCTCCATCCTTCGAGGAAAAAGGAAAGGCTCCCAGATTTAGTTGTTCCTCTATGACGTTGTGAGGTCACATCCTATCACAAACCACATGGAATTCCTACAAGTATTTGTGAGGGTTTTCTCCTGCACTTCCTCTTAGCTTTAACTTGAATTTATGGACAGGGTAGGGTGGGGTGGGGGTGGCGGTGGCGGGGAGTGTTTTTTATTGTAAAAGATTTAAATAACTTGAATGTAAATTGCATAAAAGTAAACAATGGAATTAGAATGAAATTTGATTTGGTTAAAAGCCTAGCTTAGGAAAATCAAATTCCACCAATTGATTTGGTTGATCATAGAACTCTAAAAATACGTTGTTTACTTATTTTCTTGGCTCGTTTTCCTGGAAGCCCAAAACAAATCACCCAAATCCAATAATTAAATGCTTAATTAATCTAGTATTTAATTGATTGAGTTCTTAGTGTCCATATCAATCAAACACTTCGATTAAGCATAAGTAATCTAGCCAAGTCAATTAATTACCTGAATAGCCTAAGTTATCAATTGATTCCATTCTTGAATTGATTAATCATGCAATGTTGTAAAATGATTCATGACCCATCCTTTACAAACGTATGAAACCTAACCTTATGCTTATGTCAAAGGGTGCTACTGTGTTTTATAACGTATCGTGTTAGGGATGATTATATCTATTGTAGCTCTAATACGATGATCATCTGGATCTTAATTTTTTGTCACACAATATTCATGAGGAAATACACAGTAAAAAAAAAAAACATTGCGATAGAGATGACCATTGCATTAGACCTATAATAGACATGACCATTTCTAACGCGATATATTACAAAAAAAAAAAAAAAAGGTGTATTTTGACTTAAATATAAAGTTAGATTTTATACATTTATGGGGCGGATCATTAATCATTCAAGAGGCTCTCAAAAAAAAAAAAAAAAAAAAAAAAAAAAAAAAAAAAAAAAAACTATTTTTCCCACATTTTTTTTTAATTTAAAAAACCTGGGCAAAGATGGGAGGCAAAGTTACATGCTTGGGCAGCGGCTGATGAGACGCTTGGATGGTTCTCATGGCCTGCCACCATCTTCACACTGCGACTGCTAGTGCTTCGCATATTTGCAGAAATTTCTTGGGATTCATTTTCACCTCCAAATTTCCCAATCCTTTTCGTTTCTCTTCTTCTTCTTCTTCTTTGAGGATACAGTCTCTTGGTCATCATTCTCTTCCGTCTTTCTCCGTTCTGCTGTCCCCGAAGGTATCTCAGTTTCTGCTAATTCGTTCTTCTTATTCTTAATTGATTCTAGTATTTACCAAGTAATTTAGTTTCATAAAATTAGGAGGCTCATTAATGGCGGGGTGTTGTAGTGTAGATGTGAAATGGGCGAGGTATTTTCTGGTAGCAAGTGTAGTTCGAGAAATCACTTATGAGCGGAATGTGGAAGATGCCTATCATTGCAATGACTTTTAATTGTGATCATACCATAGCCTCTAATTTTAGCGTTTAGTTTTATTCAAAGCAATATACAACTTTTGCCTCTGTTTTCTGCTGTTTTGATTTTTGTTAAGGAATTTTCTCTGTTTCTCAGGGTTACTGTAGTTCATCCGGAAGTATAGATAATGCCAATACCGTAGATAGCAAAGCAACTCATCATGGTAGTTCTGCATCTTCTAGAAGCCAGCAAATGCTGCAATTCCAAGATTCATTATCAAGTTCACTTACGTACAAAGAAGAGACTGGAATTGAAAATCCTTCAGATGCTAGAGTCATGCTCATTGATGGAACATCAGTCATTTATAGAGCATACTACAAGCTTTTGGGTATGTTAGACTTGTCAATCAGAATGTTTTAGTTTGTCTGAGTTAGTTATCTTAACTTATTTTCAAATTCGTATTTTCACTGGAAATGGTTAATATGCCAAGAGGATAGTTGATAACAGAAAAGTGGTCCACATAAACCGGTTGGTGATTATAAGTAGACATTAAATCCTAACCATTTTTATTTGTTTTTGATAAGAAACACGAACAAACTTCATTAATAGAAAATAAGATATACAAAAATGGAGACGAGATCTCCCCGAATGCCAAGGGGATTCCCGATTGGCATTAATTTGCATCAAATTAGAATTACAAAAATGAGGGAGCAAAGAACACCATGTTGATGAAACAATCTAACTTGCTCCCTATATTCATCATGAGAGGATTCACTGCCTTGAAAAGTCCTCTTGTTACCCATAAAAACACTGTCACTGAATTGAACCACAACATTCTAGATTTGCCCCAAAAAGAAAAAGAAGTTTCCTAAATGAGCTGAAAGAAAAAGCTTTCGAACACTCCTTGGGAAACATCCAACTTAAATTAAATACTTGGAAAAGGCTAGACCTACCAAAAGCAACCTACGTTTTTGCAATATTTACTTCATTGATTTTATTTTTTTGTTTGGATTTTTGTTTTGGGAGCAGCAAAGCTTCATCATGGCTATTTATCACATGCGGATGGAAATGGAGATTGGGTGCTAACAATATTTACTGCCTTGTCACTTGTAAGTAACATTCTTAATAGGTTCTCGTTTAAAATGCTGTTTTACTTGTCGCGAACAATAATATACATTCTACTGATAGTGACTCTAACCCTAATGCTATCGTTTCTATCATCCTCATCTCCTTTGTTGTTTGCTATGAAGAACTTTTTGTTAAAATATTACAATAAAAAAAAATATTTTTAAAAGGAAATAGAACTTTTCACTGATGTTATGAAAATAGACTAATGCTCAAGATACAATAATTTCGTAAGGAGTAAGCAAAAAGCAAACAAACGAAGGTCAGGGACACACCCAGATATCTCAACTAGGTTGACACATCCTTGGCGCCATCATCATGCCCAATACAAAATTCAACTAAAAGTAAGGTTCAAAGTACATTAACAACATCAGTATATAAAAGGGCAACAATACAAGTCGAAAAAGCATTAAGCTGGAAAAATAAATGCTGTCCAATTTAAGCAAAGGTCTTGAATCGAGAAATCTGCAAATGACTTAGAAAGAGTGCACCATGAAGAAGTGTTGAGCTGAGCGATTTCGAAACGGTCCAACTAGGCAATTGCTTTATCATGAAAGACTTGTTGGTTTCTCTCAAACCATATCTAAGTGAGTAATGCTTTGACAACATTAGACCAAATCAAATGGGGGCCGGATTTCATGGCTGGACCCACCAAAATTTGGATAACATTATCTCGAAAAACATTACCAAAGACCCAACTTATGTTAAATAAATAGAATAAACACCTCCAACATTGTTTAACATAACAACAATCGAAGAAAAGGTGTTTCAAATCTTCACTTTCAGCCATATGAAGAGGGCATATTAAAGGAGACAAGCAATGGGATGGAAGCTGATGTAGTAGGAATTGGGGTAGTTTAGTAAATTCAAGATTAGTTATCCTATCCCACATTTAATTCTCTATAAGTAGAAAATCTCTCACTTGTATTGATTAGATTTTGATAATTAATAAAAACTTCAGTTCCAAGATTCTTCCAAGATTTCTGAAAGACTCTTTAGTCTCCACCAATTGGTATCAGAGCGCCTTCGTGAAAGGGCCTGATGGTGATCAAGAACACCAACAAGCTTGCCGACCTTCAACCTCTAGATGTGGAAGCATCCTCTTTCTCCTCTCAATCTGTCAACTGGCGATTAACTCTTGTAGAGACTTCTCGAGGAAAGTTCATCATGAAATTGCTTGAAGTTCAAGCCAATATGGCTCGAATTATCGCCACAAATTTGCGCATCCAGCAAGTTATAGAAAATCTTACTCAAAAAGTGAGAGGATTTCAAATGTTGCAGCTCTAAATAATACAATTCCTATTCAAGAACAACACCATAACCTTAAGCGCAATCAAGAACAACAAGACAATCCAATATGCGCGACCAAGAACGTGGGAATTTTCATCAAGATTTTCATGGGTATGATCAACAAAATAGCCAAGAAATTCAAAGGCAACTTCAAGATTTTCAGTAAAAGCAAGAAAATAACCGAGTTCTTCCAAGAAATCAAGAACCAGCAAGAAAATCTCGAGGAGATTTAAACAGAGTAGTTTTAATGCCTAATCCTATTCCATACCTTCTTCAAGTCCCAAATTATCCACAAATAAGACCAATGTCACAACATTTGATGTGTTTAGATTATAACTCATCTGAAGAAGAAGAATATCATAGTCCTCAACCCATTTATCCTCCAAGATTTCAACCTCATCATCATGTAGAAAATCCTTTATTTCAAGGGCAATTATTTTCAAGATTGGCAAGATCAACCATATTGGAGGCAAGAAACCGATTACAAAATGAAAATCAATATTCCAACATACAATGGGAAGATGAACATTGAGATCTTTTTAGATTGGATAAAAAATGTGGAAAATTTCTTCGATTACTTGGAAACCCCGGAAAACAACAAGGTTAAATTGGTTTCTTTGAAACTAACGAGTGAGGCATCAACATGCTTATGGAAAAATACCTATAACTAGCTGGTCAAAAATGTTCTTTTCTTTGCTTAGAGATATTGCCTTGGTCGATGGATACTCCCACACCTACAACCCTTGGAGTCTCGATGAACTTGATGGAAATTTTATGTTTTGGATTTTTTTCCATAATATTTTTGTTCAAGGTGTAGGAGGTTGGTTTGGCCATACTCCATTGTACAAGTTTATTTTATTTCTTAATTGTTTCATTTTGTTTTTCTTCTTTTTAAAACTCGAGGATGGGTTTTTTTTTGCGAGGGATTTAATATGTAGTAGGAATTGTGTAGTTTAGTAAATTCAAGATTAATTACCCTATCCCACATGTAATTCTCTATAAATAGAGAATCCCTCTCTTTTATCGATTAGATTTTGATAATTAATAAAAACGTCAGCTCCAATATTCTTTCAAGATTTCTCCAAGACTCTTTAGTCTTCACCAGAAGCTTTCTTTGCATAATTGAGGAATAGTTCAAATACTTGAACAACATAATTCAAACAAGGATATTAACTCTTCTCAGGCTCTTAGACTTCCAAAGAGCTTTATCCTACTGTAAACTGTTTATCCAATGGTAGCGTCGAAGTCAAGTTAATAGAAAGGGACTTCATGTCCCATTTGCTTCTCAAGATCATATTCGCCTATCCGAGCTCCCAATCACCCTTTTATCTGAAATCAATCCAAGGAGATTTTGAAATTCAATAATCTCTTCCTCCTTTAATAAATGATGATAAAAATAGGCCATAAGGAAAAGGTCACATCCCAATTATCTGAAACTGATCCTTTAGTATTAAGAGCAATCCTAAATAAACCAGGAAAGCACAAATTCAAAGGAACCAAAGCAATTCACGGATCAAGCCAAAAGGTAGTTCTACTACCATTACCGAGCTTAAAATTAGCCGAAGCTTCCACTTTCAACCATGGTCTAGAAATGCTTATCTAGGGGGCTTTGTAGACTAGGGTTGGCCTTATCAGCCATATGGCAATTGAATTTATTCTTTCCATGAATACTTCTGACTACCTAACACTGAAGCGAATTTCCTTCATCATAATATCTCCAACTCCACTTGGCTAACAGAGCCAAATTTCTAGCTTTTAGTCCCCAAAGCCGAGACCCCCATCTTCTTGAGATCGAGAGACTAAGTCCCATTTTACCAAATGGTTCATTTTACTCCCTTTATGCGCTTCTGAGAAAAAGTTCCTTATAATGCGTTCCAAAAGTGAGATCACGTTTGCAGGTATTAAGAAAGATGACATATAATAAGTAGGGAGGTGAGAGTGTACTGACTTGCATAAAGTGGCTCTTCCCCCACGTGATATATTGTATCTCTTCCATTTGTCTAATTTTCCATGAATTTTATCAATAATCAGTTGCCAGAAGGAGACCTTTTTGGGATAGCCCCCCAATGGTAGACCAAGATACATAATTGGCAAATGCTCAACTTTACAATTCAGACGAGAAGCAATAGACAATAATTTATCTTCTTGATGTAGGGATATCAAGGGTATTTTGGGTATTTCTTGTAAAATGACAGATTGTATTCTCTTTTTAATTCAGTTTTAATTTTAGAATAGGTGTGACAAAACCCTTCTCCTTTGGGTCTATTTAAAGGGTTTACTGGTGCTTGCATAAATTGACTAACTACACTGACTACGTAAGATATGTCTGGTCTTGTATGGGATAGGTAAATTAATTTCCCAACAAGACGTTGATATTTTTCTTTATTGACCGGAACTCTGTTATCCAAATCACTAAGTTTAGCATTGAATTCCACAGGAGTATCAACAGACTTACATCCAGTCATACCTGTCTCTTTAAATAAGTCAAGCGTGTATTTCCGTTGAGAAACTAAAATTTCCTTTTTTGACCGAGCTACTTTCATTATGAGAAAATACCTCAATTTTCTTTTTGAGCTTGATAATTTCTGTGGCATCATCACTAGTTAGAACAATGTCATCCACATAAACAATGAGAACCGCAATCTTCCCTGATAATGACCTTTTTGTAAACAGAGTGTGATTTGAGTGCCCTTGATTGTACCCTTGGGACTTCACGAAGGTAGTGAATCTGTCGAACCAAGCTCTGGGAGATTGTTTCAATCCATACAGGGACTTTCTTAGTCTACAGACTCGATGATTAAATTGACTCTCGAAACCTGGGGAGGACTCATGTAAACTTATTCTTCTAACTCACCATTAAGAAAAGCATTTTTCGCATCAAGTTGATGGAGAGGCCAGTCTTTGTTCATAACCACTGACAAAAGGACTTGGACGGTATTTAGCTTTGCCACTGGAGAGAGTCTCTGAGTAGTCTATTTCGAAGGTCTGAGTAAAGCCTTTGGCAACCATCCTAGCTTTGTACCTATCAATCGTTCCATCAGACTTGTACTTTATGGTGAACACCCACTTGCATTCAACTGTCTTGAGTCCTTTAGGAAGCGGGACCCGGTCCCAAGTGTTGTTTTTCTCAAGGGTTCCCATTTCCTCCATAACCGCAGTGTTCTATTCAGGAATCTCCATTGCCACATGTATACTGCTTGGTATCGTTACTGTATCCAGGCGCGTAGTCAAAGCCTTGAACTCAGGGGACAAATTATTGTCAGACAAGTAACTGTGCATAAGGTACTTCGTGTAAGATCTAGCACCTTTCCTCAAGGAAATGGGAAGATCGAGGGAGGCATCATGACTTTTTATCTCATCTGACCCTTCATCACATTCAGTATTCCGCTTAAGAGTTTCATCTTCTAAGGAATCTTTCACACATTCATCCTTCCTTGTTATCGTATCACTTTCTGGAGTTGTTTCCTCAAAACTGTTATTTCCAACTGCATCTCCATCGCACAAGATGTCCTTGGTACAATGTCGGTACTGTCAAAGATTTCTTCATTCTCACCCACAATACACATATCATTCTCAGAACAAACATCAATATCATTAGAGGTAGGGATACAAGTACTTGGAGCTGATGCTAGGTCTGACTTATGGACCGGAGTCGAAGAAGCAACAGGTGTCACTATTTCCTTCTTGAGATTCTTCCTATAGTATGTTATCCATGAGACTTGTTTGGTAGGGAGGACAGTCTCAGGTTCAGGTGGTAAATCTAATGAAATTGGTGATGTAGACCAATTAGTCTCTTCATTAGAACTCTCCCCTGAAGATGACTAATGGGAAAGAAGGGCTGATCCTCGAGAAAAGTAACATCCATCGAAACGAAATAATTTCGTGAAGATGGGTGGTAACATTTATACCCACGTTGATGGAGGGGATACCCAACAAAAACACATTTTTGAGCATGGGGTAAATTTTGATCGATTAGGACCATGGTTGTGGACAAAGACAACACACTCGAACACCCGAGAGGGACATCAGGAATAAGGCGGGTGGTTTGGTACGACTCTTTGAAACATTCAAGAGGAGTGTGAAATTTTAGGACACGGGAAGACATGAGATTAATCAGATGGGCTGCAGTTAGGACAACATCCCCTCATAAGTAGGACGGAAGAGAGGTAGACAACATGAGGGAACGGGCAACTTCAACTAGGTGGCGATTTTTTTGTTCAGCCACCACATTTTGTTGAGGAGTGTATGCATAGGAACTTTGATGAACAATTCCCTTAGATGCTAAAAATTCCCGAAAAGGATTGTTGAAGAACTCACACCCATGATCACTCCGAAGGGTGACAATTTTCGTGTTGAACTGGGTTTCCACAGTGGTATAAAACTGTTGAAACACTGATGATACCTCTAACTTATCAGTAAGGAGGAAGGCTTAGGTAAGCCGAGTGTGATCATCAATAAAGGTCACGAACCAGCGTTTGCTAGTAGAGGTGGTGATGGGTGAAGGACCCCAAACATCACTATGGATAAGAGTGAAAGGTTTGGACGACTTGTAAGGCTGAGAGTAAAACGAGACACGATGTTGTTTAGCCCGAATACACACATCACAAGTCAAAGAAGGGACATCAACATTATGAAACAAATGAGTAAATAAATATTTCATATATTGAAAACTGGGATGCCCAAGGCGAAAATGCCTGAACATGTAGACTTTTTCAGAAGTAGAATAACAAGAAGAAATCAAACTAGTCCTGTCATAATTCCTAGAAAATCTGCATTAAGGAAATAGAGCCCTCTATCATGCCGGGCAGTACCAATCGTCATCCCCGAGCTCAGGTCTTGAAATAAAACAATATTAGGTGAGAAAACGACTTGACAACCCAAATCTCTCATAATCTTACCAATAAACAATAAGTTATAAAAATTTTTTGGAACATGTAACACGACATGTAAAGTTAAACCCTCAATTGGGGAGATATACCCCTTCCCTGCAATAGGAGCAAAGGACCCATCTGCAATTCTGATTCTTTAATTACTAGCACTTGGACAATATGAAATAAATTGGTCAGATGAGCCGGTTAAGTGATCCATAGCTCCCAAATCTAGAATCCACGGCTTGTTACCATTTACACTAATAAGACCAAAAGATTGAATCGTACCTGACTTGGCAATGGCATTGACACCAACAACACTAGAATCATTCTGATTATTCACCTGAGTTTGGAGCTGAGAACCACCATTTGTTGACTCACTTACAAGAGCTCGTCTAGAACTTGACTTATCATGTGACTGATGCTGTCTACCATTTGGTGGTCTACCATGCAACTTCCAACATTGATCTTTGGTATGCCAAGGCTTCTTGCAGTATTCACACACTGGAGGAGGCTTACTGTTCTGGTTGTCATTATCGGGTCCGGATGACTTAACGTTAAACGTAGCAAAATCTGTTGGAGAGATCAAAAGATTATTTATGGCACTGGATTTGTCTTCCTCAAGACGAACCTCAGAACAAACTTCCATGAGAGAGGGTATTGGTCGAGAGCTTGAATCGGATGGGCTACGCCGATGGGATCAGTTGGGTTGCAGTGCGAAACCCAGTCGATTCAATCTGCTGGATCGCGACGTGGAGATCCGACGCGGTCGGCTGGCTGCTGGTTGGCCCGATCGAACATCCGGCTGGCTGGGCTTCAGTAGGGTCGGCTAGCTTAAGGAGATGAGGGAAAATCATTTGAAAATACCATTCCACCGCGAAATGTACAGCAACAACTATATCAATGGTTGTGGCGCCATTGTTGTCGGGTGACGGCGATTGTGACTCTCGTGATTGGTTTTCCTCAGTGGTGGCTAGGGTTTCATCTTCACGCTCTGATACCATGATGAAAGTAAAAGAAGAAAGGAAGAAAGTAGCACACACTTGTTTACGTGGAAAATCCTAGAACAGGGAGAAAAAACCACGATACGGAACACTTTTTATTAATTCGATAATACTAAATACAAGAGAGGCTACTCATATAAATAGACTAGTAGGAACCCCTAGGGCAAGGATAAATTACTGAAATGCCCTTGGGGCTAAACTCTCCTATTTTCAACAATGTGCATAATCTTGCGGTGACTTTCCTCTAGATGGACTTCAAAAAAGACTTCTCGAATTGATGGCAAGGATCGATGCCCAAGAACACGACCATTTACTTCATCAAGACTCTGATTAACACCTGCAAAGAACATGAACACACGTTATTCTCTTCACGCTTCTGATAACGAATGAAATCCGCTATATTCTCCCACACATCCTCCCTGCATTGGTCTAGTTCATGCCACAACACAACCGTCTCATTGTAATAGGTTGTGACATCACGTTCTCCTCGTTTGATTGCCATAACTTAATTTTTAATTAAAAAATTTGCGAAGCATTCTCAAGGTCAGAGTAGGTCTCTCGAACGAAATCCCATACTTTCTTTGCTGTCTTCATAAACATGTGAGCTTTACCAATGAGGGATCCACAGAATTAAGCAACGAAGTGTTACCAAGGAGTTTTTGGACCTCCACGATTTGTATGCAGCATCATCAGTATTCGGAGCACAAGATTCGCCAGTTAAGAACCCAATTTTCCCCTGCCGTCAATGGCTAACTTGACTTTCAATCGATGCACAGGATATGCATTGATGAGTGAATTGTAAGGTCTTTTGCCATTTGCCTTGAGGTGTTGAGATCGGGGATTTTTTTTTTTTGTGGTTTGGGCTAGATCGAATGTGGTAATATTATCGGTGGGAATTTATTGATTTTTTTCCTCAAGCGATATATTCATACTAAGAGATCGTGAGTTTCAAATTCTGTTGGTTTTGTATTAAATCAGAAATTGAAAGATGTGAAAACAGCAGTAAAATAGTGGCATCTCAGCAATAAGGAAGAGTTAAAACAGAAAGAGGAGAGGTTGCTAGTAGAAATAGAAAAATGAGGTACACTTGCTGAGAATTCCCCACTGTCCAGCACTGATTATGCAGCTTGGTCTTCTTCAAAATTAGAACTAATGGCCTTATATAGGTTGGAAGAAATTAATCTATTGTAGAAGAGTAAACTAAACTGGCTTAAGCAGGGAGATGAGAACACAAGCTTTTTTCACAGATTCTTAGCAGCAAAAAAGAGGAGAAATTTTATAAATGAGTTAGTTGATGAACAAGGGATCCCAACAAAGTCGAGTGCAGAAATTGAAAACCTAATACTCAACTTTTACAGCAACCTTTACCTAAAATCTCCAGGGCAGAGGCACCTCCCTTTAAATCTAGATTGGCCTTGTGTGAACTCGAATCAGAATCTTCTCCTGCAAAATAATTTTTCAGCCACAAAAATCCTCTCAGCTATAAAAACCCTTGGCAAAAGCAAAGCCCCAGGCCCCGATGGCTTCACCACTGAATTTTTGCTAAAGTTTTGGCCTATTCTCAAGACAAGCTTCCAAGATACCTTTAATGACTTTTACAAGAATGGCAAGAGCAATGCGTGTATAAGAGAGAATTTCATTTGCTTAATTCAAAAGAAGAAAGTAGCAATCAAGGTAAGTGATTATAGACCCATTAGTTTAACCTCATTAATCTACAAAGTCATTGTTAAGGTGTTAGCTAAAAGACTAAAAGGGGTTATGTTTGACATCATTGCTCCATCCTAATGTGCTTTCATAGAAGGAAGACAAATTTTGGATCCCATACTTATAGCCAATGAAGCAGTGGAAGAGTATAGAGCAAAAACGAAGAAAGGTTGGATACTTAAACTTGATATGGAGAAAGCTTTTGACCGAGTTGATTGAGATTTTCTAGAAAAAGTGCTTTGGGCCAAGAACTTCAATCAGAAATGGATAAAATGGATCTTGGGATGTGTCAAAAACCCACTTTACTCGGTCTTCATTAACAGGAGACCAAGGGGAAGAGTGGCCGCTTCAAGAGGGCTTAGACAAGGTGATCCTCTCTCCCCTTTTCTTTATCTTCTAGCCAGCGAAGTTTCGAGTGCATTAATCTCCAAACTCAACCAATCTGGCATCATTGAAGGGTTTTTAGTAGGCAAAGAAAAAGTCCAAGTCTCCATACTCCAATTGCGTATGATACCTTATTGTTTTGCAAACATGACAGCACTATGCTGTCAAAACTTAAGCATATAGTGGAGCTATTTGAATGGTGTTCAGGGCAGAAGGTAAATTGGGATAAATCAGCACTCTATGGCATTAATGTGGATGATAGTGAGCTCTATACTACAGCAGCTTCTTTAAATGTTTTGGCTGACCATCTCCCCTTCCATTATCTAGGGTTGCCTTTAGGGGGTTACCCAAAAAGAGCCTCCTTTTGGCAGCCGGTCCTAGATAAAGTACAAGGTAAACTCGACAAATGGAGAAGATTCAATCTATCTAGGGGTGGAAGAGCCACTCTTTGTACCTCAGTCCTTTCAAACCTCCCAACCCACTATTTGGCTATCTTCCTTATGCCCGAAGGGGTAGCAACTAAATTGGAAAGGTTAATACGAAGTTTCTTTTGGGAAGGCAATAAGGGCAGCAAGCAGAATCACTTGGTCAAATGGGAATTGGTTCAAAAACATTTAGCAGATGGTGGTCTAGGTCTTGGGGGGCTCAAAGCTATGAACATTGCACTCCTTGCTAAATGGAGGTGGAGATTTTTCAATGAGGAAAACTCTCTTTGGGGCAAAGTTGTTAGAAGCATTCATGGTATGGATGCTTTTGATTGGCATACGACAGGGAAAGGAGGTAGAAGTCTGAAAAGTCCATGGGTCAGCATCTCAAAGACATGGCTGAAGGTAGAATCCTTGGCCACTTTCAAGCTTGGTAATGGCAGTTGTATTGCTTTCTGGTTAGGCACTTGGGAAGGACATTCCCCCTTCAGCATCCTTTTTCCTAGCTTATTCAGAATCACCATGCTCCCCAATGGCTCAGTTGCCGATCATTGGGACAATAACATAGTTTCGTGGTCCATTACTTTCCGAAGATCGCTTAAAGATGAAGAAGTGTTGGCCTTCCAAGACTTGTTGAGAAAAATTGTAAGTAGAAGTCCTTCTCTCTCTTTTAATAAAAGAGTGTGGTCCATCTCAACCAATGACCAATACACCGTTAAATCCCTCAAAAGCCACCTAACACCATTCTCCCCTTTGGAAAAGCCCATCTTCTCGGCTATTTGGAAAACAAAAAGCCCAAGAAGAGTCAACATCCTCATTTGGATTATGCTTTTTGGTCAGTTGAATGTAGCTGAAGTCCTTCAGAAAAAGCAACCAGCATCCTCCCTTTCCCCCACAGTTTGCCCACTCTGCCTACATCATAGTGAGGCTCCCTTCACCTTTTCTTTACATGCTCTTACTCAAATTGGTACTGGAATAAGCTGCTGTGTTTTTTCAATCTTCCATGGACCTTGTGCAATGATTTCAAAAGTAACGTGTTTCAGCTCCTTGCCGGCTCCATCTCCCACAAATCCATCCGTTTGTTATGGTGTAATGCTGTAAAAGCCTTATTGGAAGACCTTTGGTTTGAAAGAAATCAAAGAATTTTCCATAACAAAGCCACTAGTTGCCAAGACCACCTTGAAGCCGCTCGTCGTCAAGCCTCCTCCTGGTGCCTCCTTTCCGACCCTTTCCGTGCCTACAACCTTTCAGACTTCAACCTCAATTGGGAGGTCTTTATCTCAACCCCTCCTATCAGACAACACTAAACTTCTCCAGATTTCCAGAATTCAGCAACACTTATTGAACTTTTTATATATTTCCATTATTTTCAGGCCACTGTTTTGGCTTTATCCTTAGTTTTTCACTTTTGTTGTCTCTTTAGGCTTTTTCCTCTTTTTGTAATCTTGTTCTTTTATCTCCCAGTTATGGGATAGAATTGGAGATGATGAGGGTGCTAAGAGAGTGTCAACCTAGTTGAGACGTCCGAGTGCATCTCCTGATCCTTTTACAAGCACTTGTATTCTCGCTTTGCTCTTTGTATAACTCTCTTGTACGTAGAGCTTTCGCTCCTCTCTATTTATTAATACAATGAATCGTTTCCTTTAAAAAAAAAAATCTGTTGCACTCAATTAAATTTTATGCAGACTGATGGTTTTTTTTTTTGAAATTTCTGGGTATTTTTTTCGTGAGTCTCTCTTTTGATGGGTATAAATGTCACACTTGGGAAGAAAAAAATAATTCATGCTGATGAAGAGGAAAGCATAAATGTCACGCTTGGGAAGAAAAAGAATTCATGCTGATGAAGAGGAAAGAAATCAAGCCTGGAGAAAGAGATCTTTTGATGGGTCATTTGGGTGGATGGAAATTCTAACGTCAAATGTATCTTTTAGAGATTTTTTTCTCCCACTCTGATACCATGTAATTTTGAGTAGAATAATAATTTTTCATTTACTTCAAAAAGCTATAAGGATTTCTAAAGATACAATTAGGCTAAACTAGGGTTAGCTAGAAACTAGGAAAAAAAATCTAAACAAATAACAACTTATCTCAACTAACTAGATACACCTAAATAAAGATACAAATAAATATATAAAAGATAATAAATTAAATACACGACTTTATAAAGGATAAAGTGTGTCGCCGTTGCAAATCGTTGTATGGGTTGAAACAAAGTCCACGAGCATGGTTTGGAAAATTTAGTCAGGCACTTGAGCAATTTGGAATGAAGAAAAGCAAGTTAGATCATTCTAGCTTCTATCGATGATCTAAGGGTGATATTATTCTACTTTTCGTATATGTTGATGATATCCTCATTTCTCCAAGGTTAGTTTCATTCCCAAGTCTTTAGTATGAAACTAACCTTGGAGAAAAGTTTTAAGAGATAACATACCTAATGTATCACTCCCAATAATGAGGATATCAAAAATCCTCATTACTGGGAGTGATACATTAGGTATGTTATCTCTTAAAACTTTTCTCCAAGGTTAGTTTCATACTAAAGACTTGGAATTTTGAAATACTTTTTGGGTATTAAAGTCATGAGAAGCAAGAAAGGTATCTTTATGTTACACAAAAAATATGTGCTTGATTTGCCATGTGAGACTGGAAAATTGGGTGCCAAGCCATGTAGTACTCCAATGATGCCTAATCGTCAATTTACAAAAGATGGATAACCATTTGAAGATCCTAAGAGATATCGAAGATTGGTTAGAAAGTTGAATTATCTTACAGTAACACGACCAGACATAGCTTATCCAGTAAGGATTGTGAGTCAGTTTATGACTTCACCCACAATGGATCATTGAGCTGCAGTACAACAGATTCTATGTTATTTGAAGGCTGCACCTGAACATGGAATCATATATAAAGACATGGTCATATGAAGATTGAGTGTTTCCTGGGCAAGATCAAAAGAAGACAAAAGATCAACTTCTGGCTATTGTGTTTTGTAAGAGGCAATTTGGTTTCATGGAACAGTAAGAAATAGAACGTAGTCTCGCAATCAAGTATTGAATCAGAATACAGAGCTATGGCACAATCAATATGTGAAATAATATGGATACATCAACTCTTATTTGAGTTAGGCTTCAATATCAACGTTCCAGCTAAGTTGTGGTGTGACAATCAAGTTGCTCTTCATATTGCTTCTAACTCAATATATCATGAGCGACCTAAACATATTGAAATTGATGTCATTTCGTTTGTGAGAAAATACAAGAAGGTTTGGTGTCTACTGGATATGTGAAGACTGGAGATCAATTAGGAGATATTTTCACCAAGGCCTTAAATGGAGTCCGAATTGACCACCTTTGTAACAAGCTGGGCATGATCAACATTTATGCACCAGCTTGAGGGGGAGTGTTAGAGTATATATGTAAATAGAGGAGTTTATTAGTTTCTTGTCCTTTATTGTCTTTTCACTATAGTCTAGGGCTTTCATGTATGCCTATATATATATATATATATTAGACTCTTATGTATAGAATGAAAGAGATTGTTTAGTATTTTGATATCACAATAACATTCCCCTTGGTGGTAATCCGAGTTCTATTTCGTTTTGGGATCCTCCCTTGGAGAAGGTTATGAAGAGATTGGCTTCTTGGAAGCAAAGTTTCTTTTCGAAAGCTGGGAGATTGACTTTCATTAGATTAGTGTTGAGTGGAATTCCTATCTACTACTTCTCCCGTTTTAGTGCACATGTTTCGGTGTGTAAGAGCATCGAGAAGCTTATGAGAGGCTTTCTCTGGGAAGGGGTGGAGGAAGGTAAAGGTTCACATTTGGTTGGTTGGGATGCAGTAGGGAAGCCTATGAATTAGTGGGGTTTAGAAAGAGGTAATTTAAGGCTTCACAACAAAACTTGGCTAAATGGCTTTGGTGATTGCCCTTGATCTTGAATCCTTATGGCGGAAAATTATTGTGAGTAAGGGTCCCCATCCTTATGAGTGAGTGGCGAATAGGGTAGAAGGCACACCGAAACCCTTGGGGAGTTATTTCTTTTCATCTCCCATCTTTTTCTCACCTTGTCTTTTGTATTGTGGGGATGGCAAGGAAACGTACTTTTGGGAAGATCTTTGAGTGCAGGATAGACCACTCTCCTTTGCATTTCCTCAGTTATATCATTTGTCCTTGTTAAAAAATTTTCAGGTGTCGGATTTCTTGTTTTGGTCAGGGAGTTCGATCTCTTTCTCCTTTGGGCTCCGTCGGTCTTTGTCTAATAGAGAAACGACGGAGGTGGCTTTTCTCCTTTCTTTGCTTGAGAATTTTAATTTTAGGTAGAGGAGGAAGGATGTTCAGGTGTGGAGTCTCACAGTCACTGGCCAGAATTACATTCACTATCCGGTTACTGCTATGAATCTTGGTGTATAGGAGGTGATTTCAACATCACAAGAAGGATTCAAGAAAGGTTTCCAACAGGGAGACCAACAAAAAGGATGAAAAAGTTCAACAAATTCATTGATTCAGCTAAACTAATGGAAATCCCCGTCAGTAATGGCCAATTCACATGGTCAAGAGAAGGTCCTACAGCATCTTGTTCACTTTTTGACAGATTCTTGATCTCTAATAGCTGGGATGATACCTTTGCAAACACCAGAGTAGTAAGAATGACACGGTTATGTTCAGATCATTTCCCCATACTTCTTGAAGCAGGATCATTTGAATGGGGACCATCCCCTTTCAGATTTTGTAATAGCTGGTTATCTATCAAAGACAGCTGTAGAATTATTAAAGACACATTGAGCTTGGGAGTTCAGCATGGTTAGGCCGGTTTTGTGATCTCCACCAAGTTAAGGAAAGTCAAATCTGCTCTTAAAACCCGACATTCAGATTTTGAGACCGCAAGGAAATCAAGGGAGGAAGTGTTACTTAAAGAAATAGACAAGCATGACTAGCAAGCAGAAGCCCATGGTTTACCGGAAATAGAAAGGAGCATGAGGATCTCTTTGATAGCTGAGTTATTTTCCCTCTACAGAATTGATGAAAGGAACCTAAGGCAAAAGAGCAAGCTTAACTGGCTAAGCCTAGGTGATGAAAACACCAAATTCTTCCGTAGATTCTTGGATGCAAAGAGAAGAAGGAATCTAATCTCCGAACTTTTAAATGACCAAGATGTAGCAACTCACTCCTTCAAGGAGATTGAAGACCTAATTCTAGACTTCTACTCCTCTTTGTACACCAAATCTCCCAGCCAAAGAACCATTCCTATCAACTTCCAATGGTCTAAAGTCTAGTTCAGAGAATTTAATGCTGACAGCTAGATTCTCCACAGCTGAAATCACACTTGCCTTAAACTCTTTGGGCAAAAACAAGGCCCCCGATCCAGATGGTTTTACAGTCGAGTTCCTCCTCAATTTAAAGATAAATTCCTAGAACTCTTCGAAGATTTCTATGGTAATGGGAAGCTGAATTCATGTATAAAGGAAAACTTCATCAGCCTAATTCAAAAGAAAAGGATGCTGTCCGGGCATGTGATTTCAGACCAATAAGTTTAACTACTTTGACTTATAAAGTAGTAGCTAAAGTACTAGCGGAGAGGCTTAAAAAGGTAATGCCAAGTATAATAGATGCTTCACAAAGTGCCTTCATTGAAGGAAGGCAAATCTTAGATCCAATCCTCATAGCCAACGAAGCGGTTGAAGATTATCATTTTAAGAAGAAAAAAGGGTGGATCTTAAAACTTGACCTAGAAAAAGCTTTTGATCGTGTTGATTGGGAGTTTCTTGAAAAGATTCTTGTTGAAAAGAACTTTGATTCAAGATGGATAATGGGGATGATGGGCTGTGTATCTAACACAAAATTCTCAATTTTTATAAATGGCAGACCACGAGGTAGAATCCATGCTACAAGAGGAATAAGGCAATGCGACCCTCTTTCGCCCTTTCTTTTTCTTTTAGTCAGTGAAGTTTTATGTGCATTATTGTCCAGGCTTCATGAGAAAGGCAAGTTTGAAGGCTTTCTAGTGAGCAAATATAGAATTCACGTCTCCTTATTGCAATTTTCCGATGATACGTTAATTTTCTGCAAAGATGATGAGGAAACGCTTGAAAACCTAAAGAAAACAATTGAACTTTTTGAGTGGTGCTCAAGGCTGAAGATTAATTGGGACAAATCAGCTTTAAGTGGTATCAATATTGATTATAACAAGCTACAATCAGAAGCTGCCAAACTGAATTGCAAGGCTGTCAAGCTCCCATTCATGTACCTCGGCCTTCCATTAGGTGGCTACCCCAAACAATTGGCTTTTTGGCAACCAATGATTGATAAAATTCAAAGCAAATTGGATAAATGGAAGAGATACAATCTCTCTAGAGGAGGACGCTCCACCCTTTGTAAGTCAGTACTTTCTCACATCCCTATATACTATATGTCACTTTTCATGATGCTAGAAAAGGTGGTTCGGATTATAGAAAGACTTATGAGAAACTTTTTCTGGGAAGGGTATTCTGGAAGTAAATTAAACCATTTGGTAAAATGGGACCTTGTTTCTTGTTCACAAGAAGATGGTGGTCTCGGCATTGGAGGTTTGAAATTTAAAAATCAAAGCCTACTGGCTAAATGGGGGTGGAGGTTCATCAATGAGGAGAATTCCCTTTGGAGGAAAGTAATTACAAGCATTTATGGAAGAAGTATGTTCGGTTGGCACACTAATGGCAAAGCTACCAGCAGCCTTAGAAGTCCATGGGTCAACATCTCAAGAATTTGGCTAAAAGTAGAATCTTTGGTTGCTTTTAAAGTAGGTAACGGTAAAAGGGTTGCGCTCTGGCTTGACCCTTGGCTGGACATTGTTCCCCTAAGAGCCTCCTTTCCTAGTCTTTACATCATCTCTACCAAGCCCGATGGTGCAGTACATGATTTTTGGGATGAGGCACTAGAATCTTAGTCTTTCCAATTTTGAAGACTTCTAAAGGAAGAAGAGTCAGAAAACTTCCGACTCCTTACTGAAAAGCTTTCCTACTCTAAACTTAATTTGCTTCCAGACAAAAGAAGGTGGATCTTAGAACCAAGTGGGTTTTTTTCAGCTAAATCCCTTGTCATACATCTATCCCTCTCCTCCCCAATTGGAACTCAACTAGAATCGACTTTGTGGAAATCAAAGAGCCCTAGAAGGATAAACATTCTGACTTGGATTATGCTGAATGATTTGCTTAATAGTGCAGATATTGTACAAAGGAAGCTTCCTAACCATTATATTTCTCCACAGGTTTGCTCTCTTTGTTTGGCAAATTCAGAAACTCTTTTACATCTGTTCTTCCAGTGTGTTTTTGCAGAAAACTGTTGGCTACGTTTACTCAATTGCTTCAAAACCAGCTGGGTTTTTGATAAACATTTCAAGGCAAACGTGTTTCAACTTCTGATTGGCCCTAAATTGAAGAAGAAGCCAAGGTTAATTTGGGTCAATGCAGTCAAAGCTTTGTTATCAGAATTATGGTTTGAAAGGAATCAAAGAGTGTTTCATGACAAAGCATCTCTTTGCTCCATTAAATTTGATACCGCTCGGATCAATGCCTTTTCCTGGTGCTCTCTCTCCAAAGATTTTAAAGATTTCTCCATTCAAGACATCAGTCTCAATTGGAACGCCTTCATTTTTCCCCTTTCTTGATCTTTTAGCTCTTTAGTTTTTGGCTTCGGCTTAATTTTCAACTTTCATTTTGGTGTAAGCCTTTGCAACAGGCACGGATTAGTCAGCTTTTTATTCCGTTATTATAATTTTTGCTTTACTTCGGATATGATTAGAGTGCTACGGAGGTGTCAACCTAGTTGAGATGTCCTGGTGCATTTGCTGATCCTTTCTTTTATTTTCTTGCGTTTGTTTCCTCTCAATCTCTTGTAACATCTTTCATTATCTTAATGAAGTGGTTCATTTCTTATTAAAAAAACAACTCACAGTCATATATATAGGCGGAGGCAGCAACCTAGGGGAATAGAACAAGGCTCTCTGGCAACAACCAACTAACTGAAATTACTAACTAAAACAAAACAGGAACAAAGCAGAAAAAATACAAGAGAAGAAATAGAGAAATGACCAACTTAAACAAGAAATAACTCAGAGATTTACAAGAAACACCTTAAGAAAGAACAAGAAGCCCAAGAATAAACCAAGAGCAGAAGGCCTACATCAGCATCTGTGATTTTTCTGCAAGTAAAAGTTAAAGTTTTCTGTTTAGTTTAGTGGTTAATGTGCTTTGTCGTTATTATTTATTCTCTTGCAGATTGTTGATGTTCTGGAGTTTATGCCTTCTCATGTGGCGGTAGCGTTCTTTTTCCCTCAAACACCCTCTTTAATTATGTTATTGCAAACATTTACCAAAATTTATTTGGTCTTTGAGATTTGACTTTTGAGTTTGGTGTTCATTTGTTTCATAGTTTTAAAAAACTTTGGGTTTCATTAGTCCTTCCTTTTGGTTTTTACTTCAAATTATCTAGCCCTTTTTTGGGCTAAAAATGAGAGAGGATGGGCATGGTTGGTGGGGAGGGAGAAATAAGGGAGGTGACAGGGATTGAAGAGAATATTTGTAAATAATTTTTGGTCGCATCAACAAAATTAAATTATAAAATAGCTGATTATTGTAAGAAAATACATACAAAAGCCATGGCATCTTTTTATCAAGGAAACTAACAAACAATCAACATCAGGTTCCAAAATGGAGCGTTATTGAAACCTAAATGGCAAAACCGTAAGATTTTGAAACCTAGAGAAAACTGGATATTAAACTCTAACAATAGGGATCAAAAGGGTATATCCCTATAATATGTTAGTTAGACTAATAAGTGAGTGATGATTCATTTGTTTCGTTGATAATTAGGCAGGCAAGTGTATGTAGAATCCTTCATCCATCTTTAAGCACTCATCTTCTATTTCTGAGCATAACTAATCATTAACCAGGCCTTTATGTGGTTTGGTGTTTAGCTTGTGCCTCTCATAATTATTCTCTTAACTATGGATGGATTAGCAAGATTCATGTATATATTCTCAATGTTGTACAGGTTGTGTTCGACCATGATGGTAAGATAGAGGATTAAAAACTTGTCACCTTACTGATTTCTACAAGAACACGTATGTGCTTGTATTCCATTACTTTTCTTGGATATGCAATTTTCATAATTATCTACTTGCATGTACTTCACCTGGTGTTTTAAGCACATTGAAGTGTTTCATAGAGAAATATTCAAATTTAGCTCTTGTGGCCTATACATAGTTGAGTTCATTATTTATTCCATTCATGTTAAGGGGGAGATGAAAAAGGTGCATACCGATCAAAAGCCTTTTTCTATTAGTAGAACAGGAGCAAGGAAGGTTGTTTTTGAAGAGAATGGGGGTTCAACGTTCATACCCTTGTTTGATTTAATGTATTAGTTATTTGTTAAGCTTTTAAGTATGTCATTTGTTACGGTTTGTAGAGTCTTTATATTTTTCTGCTTTTTGCATTTTATTCCTTTTGGAGTTTATATCCTTGGAGCAATAGTCTCTTTTTTCATCTTTTCAATGAAACTTTATGTCATTTATTAAAAAAAAAGAAAAAAGAAAGAAAGAATGGGGGTTTACATAGGGTAATATTTGGGATAGAGTTAGGCACACTGGCTTGGCTTTAGGATTGCTTGGTCTCGACCTCTAAGTTGGAAAATTCGATCGGTTTTTGTTTGGAGGAGAAGAATATTGGAGACCTTGGTTATTTTTTTTTCAAAGTTCTAGCAAATGCCAAAGAAAGGCTTAGTTTGGTTACTATGAAAACATTGAGAGGGAAGCGAATCTAGATGTTTATCCTAGTGGGTAAGGGAGGAGGGGTTGGCATGTTTGTTGAAAGCGTTTTTTGAGCTTTTACCTAAACTGTCAAGCTTTGTTCCGACTCAAGGAAACTCTTTGAATCATTTGGACATAAAAACATCCTTTGCACAAGTGGCAAGGTGGCAAGGGAAATCGAAGGTCCTCCATATGTTTCCATTGATTAAATCCCCGATTGATCAAGAGTTTGGGTTTTCCTTTGAATGTTCTTTGACAGTCATTGTGGAGAAGTTCAACAGTAGGGTGGGATGGTTTAATGTAAAATATTTGTTGGCAAAGAAAGCAGAGTTGATTTCGTTTCTAGGCCTTTTTGTGATAATTTGGCAGTAGGCTTGTGTGGAAGTAGTAAGGAGGTTAAAGTGGTTGTTAGTGAAGGAAAACAGGGGTCTCAGACTGCTTATGTGGTTAATAGTCAGAATCTATAATTGTTGACAGAGGGACACGAGAAAAAATTTACGGTGAATGGGTGATGGTTCTAGATGTCCCCCCTTTCCTTAGAAAAATCAAAGTTGCTGGTTTGTGTGGTGGGCTTGCAGACGAGGAATAAGTCTTGGACAAGTAGTCGTGGAAAGGGAAATCCAAAACCCCAAACTCAAGACAGCTCCATCCTTGTCTAAATGTCCCAGGTCTTTTAAAAAGTCCATTAGGAAAAGGAAATCATCCCAAAAAGCTGCAGAAAGGGCCATAGGTAAGTATGCTCTCCCCTCTCTCCTCTCTCCTCTCTCCACACCTTCTCCTCTTCCAATTATAGCTCCAGCGACTCTCCCTCTATCCTGATCAGCAACCATACACTTCAACAACATCATTGTCTCTTCTCATATTTATCAAGTTCGTGTTATCAACCATGGAAATCAAAAGCTGCAATATTAACAATCAACACTTTTGTGTTTGGTTCGAAGACTCAGGATTTTCGATAAAGATTGGGAAAGAAGTCAAATTGTTTCGATTTCGTCTCAGATGATGGATTGGTTTGTGGAAAGTTTAGACACCATGATTAAGGTCCAGACTCCAGACTTCTTCTCAGAAAAAACCAGAACCAATCGTGGTATCTCTCGACTTGCCAAATTTCGATCTAAGGAAGGTCGGTTCGTGGAATACCTTTTGGCCTTCCTCACATTCCAACTGGGAGGAATAAACAAGGATGGCATTCCTTCTTTTTAATGCTCAAGGAAAGTATTAAGTTTCATATGCTGATTCCTCAAGACAACAATGAAGACTGGCTGGGAAAATGGAAAAAGAGTCTTTTCAAGTTCCTATGCAGAAGTTGTTCATCCATAATTTGGAAAATTCAATCAAGTTAGACCAGAAAGCTTGAAGAAAATTCAATCATAATAGAGTCTTTCCCCAATTTATTTGCACTGACCCTTGCCAAGGAAGCCATGGTCACCGAGCTATGGAACACGCTAGAGGGTGGGTGGAACCTCCATCTCTGTAGACATCTTAATGATTTGGAAACTGATGAATGGGCCGTTCTCCCACATTTGCTCACTTCTTATCAGCCCCTCCATTCCAATGACAAATGGTTTTGGAAGCTTGAGTCATCTGGGACCTTCACAACAAAATCTTGGATTACTTACAGATATGAAAACAACACTAGTCTACATGATGGACCGACCAATATCCCAAAAAAATCAAAATTTTTCTTTGGGAACTTGCTCATAAGGCTGTCCTCACGCATAACAAACTTCAGTGCCGTCTCCCCTCTGGCGATTTCACCCAACTGGTGTTCTCTTTGTATGAAAGACACTGAAATTGAAAGTCGCCTCTTCATATTCTGCCCTTTTTCCAAGAATTTTCGGAACCACGTGCTTCATGATTTCAATTGGTGTGTGGTCTTTCCAGTGGATGTTACTCATTTTCTCTCCCTCATTATTGAAAATCATCCTTTCAAGGGCAGAAAAGGCCTCCTTTGGAAGCAACTCGTCAGGGCCTTTTTGTGGTCGGTTTAGTTAGAACAGAACAACCGTTTTTTCAATGACAAAGCCCAACACTTCGACATTTTCTTTGACCATGTACTTAACATTGCTATCTCTTGGTGTAAATTGTCTAAACAATTCAATTCATATATTTTTTATTCTCTTTTGACCAATTGGAGATGTCTTTTGTAACTCCTTTGGTCCGGTGCTTCTTTCCCCCTCTTTTTGTAATTTCATACATCAATGAAATTCTCTTGTCAAAAGAAAAAAAAAAAGAAAGCTTGAAAAAAAAAAGGTACAATCCATTTCCTCCTCTGTTTCGGTCAAAAAGGAAAATAATATGTTAAATATGGATCTTAATTCCATCCTCATGGTGACAAAATTAATGGAGTTTTATTCCTAGAGTGAAATTAAATCCAGCATCGATTACTTCTTTCAAGCTTCCATCTCATTTAATCCATATTTAGCAAATAAGGCCTGGATCAAGATTAACAAGGAGATCGATCCGGATTTCTCGAATGGTAAATGGTTTGAGTATGGCAAATTTCATCTCAAGCTAGAACACTAAAAAATGAATCATATTCTGCCAGAAGTTATGAAATGCTATGGGGTTGGTTATCGATAAAGAATCTTCCTTTAGATTATTGGAGTAGAAATACATTTGAAGCTATTGGAGTGTATTTTGGAGGTTTGGAAAATATAGCGATAGAAACTCTCAACCTCCTCAACTGTTCAGAAGCAACAATTCAAGTCAGAAAGAATCTTTGTGGATTTACGTCATCAACGATCAAGATTAAAGATGAGAAACAGGGCAATATTTTTTTAAACTTCAGTGATTTTGAGTTAATTGACACCCCTTTTATCTGTTCATGGAGACCTATACGTTATGAATTTTACTAATCCAATTGACTTAGCTCATCGAATCAGGTTGCATAAGATGATGAAGTTGAAATTAACTTACTAAAGCTAGAATGAGTTTTCCTCGTTTCACCTCAGAGTGTGCTGGAGTCTTTTAGGAACCCATTCGCAGCCCTTGCTTTGGAGGACCCTCCTTTGTCGAAGACTTCACTGAAAACCATCCTTCCTTCATTGGCGGTCCCGGCAAAAAACATCCCCACATTGATAGTTCCGTTTCCAAGTCAGATCCAGCTCGGGTAAATTCGAATCCCCAAACAGGTGTGAACAGAAAAAAGGGATTTCAAATAGACATAAGAGTGGAGGCAAGAGAATATCTGATACAGGGTCCACCGATTTGATTAGCAACAAGCCTTTATCTCAGACTTTTGGCATTCCTTCGAAAGGTTCTCAGTAGCATATTGGTCCAATGTCCTCAGGCGTTTTGTCTCCCCCATCTTCCTTGGATAATAGCTCAAATTCAGCTGTAACAGTGAAACCTTTGACACACTTCTCGAAAGTTGCTCACCTTGCTAAAAGTCAAGTTGGCAGTAAAAGAATTTTTGGCAAAAACAAGTCTTCAAGTCTTCAAAAGACATTTCCTAAATATCACAAGTTTTCGAGACTTTTGAAACCATATCCCAAACATTTCTCAAGAAAAAGGAGATCTAACCTTAAATCAATTGTTTCAGAGTATCACCCGAACCTTTTAGATGCCTGTTGTGTGCATGCACAACTGCCAGCACCTGCCAAGAAGTCGGTTCCTATCTTTAGCTTCAACCCAGAAATTTAAGTACGCCGCTTTTAAATCTTCTTTAGAGGCTCAATTTCTGAGAGGTACCCCTTGCTCCCCTTGTCTTCGTGCCAAAAAAGAAGTTATGTTTATGCTAGTGACTCCATTTAGTGTAAGCAGCAAGGAAACAGTTTGCTTTGAGGATAAATTCGATCAAGAAACACCATTGCAATACGATAATTTGGGAATTGATTTCAACACCATGTTTCACGAGGAAGAAAATTTGAATTTAAAAATGGCGGGTACTTCATGTCTTTCTCCTTTGCATTACTCTGAAATCCCTTCACATCTGAAGTCCATAGTTGAAGAATGTGGATTAATTTTTGGATGACTGTACTGGTTGACAAGCATTATTGAATCTGTTTGTTTGAAGACTTAGCTTATTTTGGGTATGTTGCTGAAAAAGAAGTCGTAGTGTGAAGTTGGTACTTTGGGGATGCTATATAGCTAGAGCAAAATTTACTCTTGATCCTTCACAGAGGATTGTTGATTGTTCTATTTTGGTTGTTGACTTTGTTGCTGTTTCAAACCGCAAAGGAAGCATCAGATCTCTTCTATTTAATCTAGTTTTGAGTATTTTCTGTAATTGTTTGTTCTGTTTTGTCTTGTCTAGGTTTATGTGAACCGTTTGTTCTTGTTATTCTTTTGTATGGGCTGTGTTTTAGCCTTGGTTTTAATTGTTAGGCCTTTTTGTTCTTTGTATAATTCTCTTGTATTTTGAGCATTAATCTCATTTCATTTTATTAATGAAGAGGCTCGTTTCCAGTTAAAAAAAATGCAATGGGGGCTGGATTTCCATTAAGAACTTGCCTTTGCCGTTTTGGAAAAATTCAGTTTTTGAAGCTATTGGTGATCATTTGGATGGACTGGTGGAAATTTCTTCTCTAACTTTAAGTTTGTTGGATCGTCCCAAGGAATTATTGAAGTTCAAAATAATTTATGTGGCTTCATTCCAGCATCCCTGTCTATTGAGGACTTAAATTTGGGGAAGTTTTTGATACACTTTGAAGGCAGGGATCTGTTGGCTGACCAAAGCAACTTTCTACCCAACAAAATCAGCTTTACGGCAAATGACTTCTCAAATAATTTGGATATTATCTAAATTTAAGAAACTATGTTAGATGAAGGATTCTCCGTGAATATGTTCGAAAAAGTAGTTGAAAAGTCACCTTCAGCCGTGCATGAGGCTTACTCAAAAAGCATCACATTGGAGAATTGGTGTATACCGAGAGCAATTATAAGTGAGCTAAGAGTGAGTGAGTTAAAATGGGTAGTTAATTTGTTATTCTACAAGCTTGTAATCATTCCACCTATAAATAAAGCATCTCCCCTCATTTAGAGGAAGAGAATCATTTTCATTCAAACTAGTCTTTTGGTTGTACACATTGGTATCAGAGCACTCCAAGATTCGGGGATTGATGGTCGGAAGATTCGGTGGAGACAACTGTGAGCAAGAACAAGAGGTGGAAGAATCCTTGCCCTTTCTCCAAGAACTACAACACGACGCTTGTTGTCCGTTGAGAACCCATTGGGGAGAATTCAAGAAACGTTAATAAGTCTTCAAGAAAGCATGGAAACCCTTACTCGAAGGGTAGAGATGTTGGCAACAGCACCTCAAAATTGGGAGAATGCTTAACTATTCGTGCTAGAATGGGAAGGAAGGGGAAGAAGTAGCGGCGGACAACCAAGAGGAGGGAGAAATCAGCATAGGCAGATCCAAGGAAATCCAAGAAGACATTTGATTATTCAAGCAAGGCACCAAGAAGATCAAGATTGGGATTCGTCGAGTGAAGATGATCAAGAAGAAGAGTTTTATGCTCCAAGAAGAGTGCAAGAAGGAAGATATGAAACCAAAGGTGAAATATACAATTACAAAATGAAGATTGACTTACCGGCTTACAATGGGAGGCGTGATATTGAGACATTTCTTGATTTGATCAAGAATACGGAGAACTTCTTTGATTACGTAAACACCCCGGACCACAAGAAGGTGCAGTTAGTAGCCCTCTAAGTTGAAGGGAGAGGCGTCTGCGTGGTGAGCTAAAATGGAGGTTAATTGGCATAGGTAGGGGAAGAGGCCTATTCGAGAGAAGATGGAACAACTACGGAAAGGGAGATTTCTACCTCCGAATTATGAGCAAACGTTATATAATCTATACCAAAATTGTAGACAAAGGCCGAGGACAGTGGCAAACTATGTAGAGAAGTTCCATCGGCTGGGAGCGAGAACCAACTTGGCAGAAAACGAACGACACTTGATTGCTAGATTCATTGGTGGCCTTAGAATGGATCTCAAAGAAAAGATGAAACTTCAACCATTTCATTTACTTGCTGATGTGATTTTTTTTGCTGAATCTGTGGAACAATTGAATGAGATGCGCTCCAAGAATACTTCAAGAAAAGCCTCATGGGATGCAACCACCAATAAGAGAACCTAAGCTATTGGTAAGAACCACGAGCAAATAAACCAACCTCCTACAACACGAGAAAAAGAAAAGGAAACCTAAGAAAATTTGGAAGAGAAGAAAACAGAGGTATAGACTACAAGAAAAATCTCAAAACCCCCACAACCGGCCTTCTTTAGGGAAATGCTTTCGGTGTGGCCAAGCTTGCCACCTATCCAATGCATGCTCACAACGTAGGACAGTAGCCTACATGGAAGAAGAAGATGAAATCTCATCTGAGAACATTGAAATTAGTGAAGAAGAAGCCAAAATGATTGAGCCAGATGATGTAGATAGTCTCATGCGTTCTCCAAAAAAAATTTGATCACACCAAAGGGAGAATCTAATCCACAGAGGCATTGTCTTGTCAAGACAAGATGCACCATCAACGACAAGGTATACAGTGTCATCGTCGATAGTGGAAGTAGTGAGAACTTCGTGTCTAAGAAGCTTGTAGTGGCATTGAACCTTAAGGTGGAGCCTCACTGAAGTGCATACAAGATTGGTTGGGTGAAGAAGTTCAAGTCAATGAAATTTGTACGATTCCCCTCTCAATTGGGAGTGGATACAAATATCAAATTGTGTGTGATGTTCTAGACATGGATATATGCCATGTCCTACTAGGGAGACCTTGGCCATTCGACACTCGAGCCTTACACAAAAGGAGTGAAAATACAGACGAATTCCAATGAATGGATAAGAAGATTGTATTACTCCCATGTTAATGATGGGGGAGTAAAAATGAAGAAGAAAGACAACAACCACTTGTTTATTACAATCGGTGGCAAAACCTTGATGAACGAGAGGGAAGCCGATATCTTAGGACTGTTGAAAAGTCCAAAGAAGCACAAGAAGCTGAAGTCCCTTTGGAAATACAAAGCCTGTTTGATGAATTCCTTCAACTTAGGGAAGAACCTGAAGGGGTGCCCCCTCTGCGAAACATCCAACACCACATTGACCTAATTTCGGGAGCCACATTATCAAACTTATCTTACTATAGGATGATCCTTAGGGAGTATGAGGTCCTCCATCAACATATAGAAGAATTACTTAAAAAAGGACATATTCAACCAAGCTTGAGCCCATGTACCAAGAAGGATGGGAGTTGGAGGTTGTGTGTGGATAGTAGAGCCATCAATCAAATCACAATAAGATATCGCTTTCCAATACCCGAATAAGTGACTTACTTGATCAACTTGGAGGGGCCCTAATCTTTTCAAAGGTGGACTTGAAGAGTGGATAATATCAAATATGGATTAGGCCAGAAGATGAGTGGAAAATGGCCTTCAAGACCAATGAAGGGTTATTCGAGTGGTTTGTATTGCCATTCTGGTTATCAAAGGCTCCTAGCACCTTTATGAGGCTCATGAATCAAGTACTTCATCATTTCCATAACAAATTTTTCATAGTATATTTTGATGATATTTTGGTGTATGGCCGGAACATAGAAGATCACTCGCAGCACCTCTATAGCTTATTCTGAGCTCTCAAAGAAGCTGAACTGTATATCAACTCCAAGAAGTGCTTATTTCTTCTTGTAAAGGAAATATCATTTCTTGGCTTATTAGCCAAAACCAAGTCAAGGTTGATCCAAAGAAGATCGAAGCAATCACTCAAAGGACAATCCCATCAACAATCAAAGAAGTACAAACTTTCCTTGGCTTGGCATTATTCTATAGAAAGTTCATCCAGCACCCATCACTGATTGCTTGAAGAAAGGAAACTTCTTATGGGGGCTGAAACAACAAGACAGCTTCGAAGATATTAAGAAAAAACTGAGCACCAGCCTAATATTGAAACTACCAGACTTTCATTACCATTTGAAGTAGCAGTTGATGCTTGCAGCTTAGGTATTGGAGTTGTGTTATCCCAACAAGGACAATCGATTGAATTTTTTAGTGAAAAGCTAAGCACATCAAGGCAAACATGGAGCACTTATCAACAAGAGCTATACGCTCTAGTTAGAGCACTCAAATAGTGGGAGCACTATCTCCTTTCCAAGTAATTTCTCCTATTAATTGATCACTTCTCCTTGAAATTCTTGCAAGCTCAAAAGAACATAAGCAGGATGCACGCATGATGGATTTCATTTATTCAAAGCTTCGACTTTGTGATAAAACATCAATCGGGCAAAGAGAACAAAGTTGTTGATGTCTTAAGTAGGAAGAGCCTAATTCTCACTACTTTAACTATAGAACGGACTGCATTTTCCCACCTCCTGGAGTTATATGAGAATGACAAAGACTTTGAAGACATATGGTACAAATGTACCCATTTTTTGAATGCCGAAGACTTCCACATTATGGATGGTTTCCTATTTAGAGGAAACCAACTATGTATTCCTCACATTTCTCTTTGAGAAGCTCTTCTAAAGATGAACACTCAGGAGGCTTGGCTAGACACTTTGGTCAAGATAAGACATTCGAAATAGTATCAAACCGATTCTATTGGCCACAAATCCAAAAGGAAACCAATAATTTTGTCCGAAGATGTGCTACATGTCAGAGCCAAAGGTACTTCTACAAATGCCAGCTTATACACACCACTACTGTCCCCACAACCATTTGGGAAGACTTATCAGCTGGCTCTGTACTTGGTCTGCCCAAAACCCAATGGGGTTATATAGTAATAGTAGTTGTGGATCGCTTTAGCAAAATGGTTCATTTGCTTGCTTGCAAGAACACAAATGATGCAGTCTACATAGCTAATCTCTTCTTTAGAGAGATTATTCGACTTCATGGAGTGCCTAAGTCTGTTGTGTCATATCAAGACATGAAATTCCTTAGCCACTTTTGGTGCATCCTATGGAAGAAGTTTGACACTATGCTGAAATTTAGTACTATACATCCTCAAACTGATGGGCAAACAGAAGTCACCAACCGAACATTGAAAAATCTTATATGTTGTTTAAGTGGCACAAAATCAAAACAGTGAGATTTGTCCCCTGCTTAAGTAGAGTTTGCCTTTAACAACATGAAGGGTCAACAAGAAGATGCCCTTTTGAAATAGCGTACACTACAACTCCAAGACTTACATTTGATCTTGCCAACTTACCTTCTTCTGTGGACATTAGTATTGAAGCTGAAAACATGGTTGACAGAATACAAAAACTCGATAAAGAAGTCCATGAACACTTGGAAAAGACCATCTTGTTGTATAAGGAAGCTAAAGATAAATCTAAAAGAGAAGTCAAGTTTGAAGAAGGCGACCTAGTTTATTTATTTATGAAAAAGGAAACAGTCTCTTCATTAAAATAATGAAATGAGACAAAGTTCAATATATAGTAAGGAAACAATGAGCAACAAAAACTAAGGATCAGGAGGTGCAATCGAGCATCTCAACTAGGTTGACACCTCCTTAGCACCCTCATCATGTCCAAATCATCCTAAAGAACAAACAAATACAACCAACAGAATAAACTAATGACAAACGAACAAAACCACAAAACTTAATCTACCAGCAGCACATAAAACATCCAAAAATACTACTTAAGACTGATACAATGTACTTCTAAGAAGCTAGAGAAATGAAGGCTTGCTAGTTTAAGCACAATTCTTGAATTGAGAAATGTGCAAAATGTTTGGATAGTGTGCACTAGAATGAGGCGTTAAGCTGGGCTGTCTCAAGATGCTCAAACCAAGTCATCCGGTTGTCATGGAAGACCTGTTGATTCCTTCCAAACCAAAGATTGGCCAGCAACGAATTCACCGCATCGAACCATAACAATTCCAAGTTAAAAATCGAGAACAATCTCAACCAACATTGTTTTGCATAGCAGCAAACAAACAAAAAAAAGATGTTGCAGGTTCTCTGGATCTGCCATACACCGAGCGCAAATTTGTGGAGATAGACAATGGTTGAGCAGCTTCTTTTGCATCACAGAGGAGCAGTTCAACTCTCCAAACATCATTATCCACACGAAGATGTTAACTCACTGAGGGCTTTTAATTTTCCACCGTGCTTTCTCCATTTGGCCATTAAGGCTAAGTTTCTAATTCTAAGGCCTCCAATGCCAAGATTTCCATCCTCCTGTGCCTTTATGACCATCTTCCATTTGACCAAGTGATTCATCTTTCCTCTATTGTGCCCCTCCCAAAAGAAGCTTCTCATTTTCCGTTCAATAATAGAAATCACTTTTTCTGGCATTAAGAATGTGAACATATAGTAGGTGGGGAGATTAGACAAAATGGATTTACAAAGAGTGACTCTTCCACCACGAGATAAGTTATACCTCCTCTATTTATCAAGTTTATTCTAGACTTTATCAATGATCGGCTGCCAAAAGGAGACCTTTTTTGGGTAACCCCCCAGGGGTAAACCGAGGTACATGATAGGCAAATGATTAACTTGGCACTTAAGTAAAGAGGTAGTAGCGTGCACCTTGCTGTCTTCTATATTAATTCCACAAATGGCTGATTTTTCCCAATTTACTCTTTGACCCGAACACCATTCAAACAATTCAATCGTATTCCTTAGGTTTTCTAGCATCTCATCTTCATATCTGCAAAAAATCAACGTAACATCGACAAATTGAAGGAGTGAGATATGAATTTTATCTTTTCCCACTAGGGAGCCCTTGAACTTCCCCTTTTCATGGAGTCTAGCAATAAAAGCATTCAACATTTCACTAACTAGTAGGAAAAGGAATGGCGATAGTGGGTCACCTTGCCGGATACCTCTAGTGGCGTGGATTCTACCTCTTGGCCTTTCATTTATGAAGATTGAGAATTTTGGGTTCTTAGCACAACCCATTATCCATGTTATCCAAAGAGGATCAAATCCTTTTCCATTTAGGACTTTCTCAAGAAAAGCCCAATCCACGCAATCAAAAACCTTTTCCAAAACTTTCTCCCTGACCCTTCGCCTTCAACCTCAGATTTCGTCGATCTTCGCAGCTCTACCTCAGACTTTATCGATCACCGGTTTTTTTCTCTTTCCTCAATTGTGCCGCCTCTCGTCTTCCGCTGCTGTGTTCACACCAGTCTGGTTTGCCATTTTTGAATAGTTGGAAAGCATATCTTCGGCCGGAGAAGATTCAGACTTTTTCAATGAAGGATTCCTGTCTTCCGAAGGGGCCTTCGATGTTTGAGGGAGTTTCTTAGTACTGGTCTCAAACGGATTTCTTGAATAGCTCGGATTGTTCTGAGTAAGGAAGACCCAATTCGGCTTTAGAAAATTACAATCCAATCCTTCATCTTGAGCAACTTGATTCAAACGAACTAAATCAACTGGGTTGGTGAAGTCTTTGATAAATAAATCATCTTGTACATTATTAGGAGCCTATGAAGTTTCAATATCTCCAAAGTTAAAAAAGATGCTGCCTCTTTTTCTTCTTTGATTTCTATAGTTACCAGCGTAAAACCACACAAATTCTTCTTAACTTGTATTTTAGCTTTTGAACAATTAAGAAGATTTAACATTTCAATTGTGATACTCTCAAGTCCTCCGAAGTGAGCCCTAATGGCTTCAAATGTATGTCTACTCCAATAATCCAGAGGAAGGGTTTTTTTTTTTTTTTTTTTTTTTTTAATTTTAAACTTTTTATTTATTTATTTATTATTATTATTTTATCAAAATCGATCCCCTAAATCCTTTCATGACCATTGGCCTACCATGCTTAAACGTGTTCCATTTTTCAAATAGCAAATGATATTATCCATAATCAAACCATTTCTTTGGAGTTGCAATCAAGTCTTCAATCTTTCCTTGGTTAACTTTGATTAAAGCTTTGTTTGCAAATAGGGGATTAAGACTAACCCTCACTTGAAAAGCTCTTCTAGGAATTTAGCTATATCCTTCCATTCATTAAACACAAATAATCTTGATAAAACTCATAAATTGTTAAAATCTTCCTTGAATACATCATTGCTTTTTCTAACCCAAAACTGGAGCACATTGTGATTTTCGGGTGGTGAAACAAGGGAATGAGCATATTGACTTCTCTTGGTCTCTTATGCCGTGGTTTGTTTTATCGGGTTCATAACAAAGTAATGATTTTTCCCAATATTCTTCACCATGTCTGCATAACTAGAGCTTTAAAGCTTGGATGGAAATGCATTATGCTTCTATTTCTGTTGTCCGATGAAATTTGTTGCCAGAAGAGTGGACATTTGCCATGACATGTATATGTATTTCATTTGGAAACTTTCTAGCATTTTTAGAAATGAATGTCATCCCTTCTTGGTATCCTCCAAATAAACATGAATGTAAGATTGGATTCTTTAACTGAGAATGGTCTGATCAACCTGGCATGATGTAGCTTAAAGGACAAAAGGAGAGAATTCTCCAAGTATACAATCAAAGTCTTTCTTATCAATCAAAAGTTGTCAATAAGAAAGACAATTCTATTGTATATCGAGAATTGGAAAGCAAACTAATCCTAATCCTAATTAATCAAAGAAACTAATCTTAATCCCAATAGACCAAGGAAACTAATCCCAATCCTAATCAATCAAGGAAACCAATCATAATCCTAATCAATTAAGGATTTGACCAAGATACCCTAATTTACCCTAATCTTAGGACATCATTCTATCCCTGCCAAACAAAACTCATCCTTGAGTTTTAAAAAGAAAGTGAATATTATAAAAAAAAATCATTCTCGACGTCAAAATATGCTGTAAAACGTAAAATAAATTCATCTTGCAAGCGAATTGAACACAAATAATAGTGTGCCTTGAAGAGAATTGTTGACTTGAACAAAAGTAGCTCTCATCTGTCCAAAGTTGAAAATGAGTTAAGTTAATTGTGTAAAAAGAATGGACTTGATTGGTTTGTTATACGGCTTGTTTGGATCAAGGAAAAAAAATTAAGAGAGCCAAAGTTGGGTCGGGTTGCACGAGTTATGGGGCCAAGATGAAGGGAGTTGGGTTGGAATGTGTAGACTGCGGGTTGAAAAATACCAAAAGAAGTTTAGTCAGGGGTATTGGGTATAAAACGGTTACATATTCTTCCTTCTCATCTTCTTCTTCTTCATAAGCAAACAACACATTCACCTTGGATCACAACTTCTTATTTTTCAACTTCGCCAAGGACTGCAAATAGGGTTTTAGGTGCAATCATCCCACCTTAGGGATGATCATTGGTTGGTCAGTGTTGGTTTTGGGCTCAAACCGATGCTGGCCACATGCCGGTTTTGCTCTGTTGATGGTCATTGATTTTTTGGAGGTTGGTGATGTCGTGATTGGTCAGTTGGTTGGTTTTGTCTTTGGTGAAGTAAACAAAAAAATGGGGAAGAAGAGAAGAAAAAATCAAAGGGAGAAGAGAGGAAAAAAGAAGAGAGAAAGGAAGAAAGGAACAAGAGGTTGGGATTGGAAAGTAAATGGAGAAGAAAAGAAAAAAACAAAGGGGAAAGAGAAGAGATAAAAGCTGGAGAAGAAAAAATGGAGGATGCAGTGCTAGTGATCGGTGGCTAGCGGGAGGACGGAAGAGAAAAGAGAGAAGGGAGAATAAGTGGGAGAAGAGAGGATGGGGAGGAATAAAGAGAGACGAAAAGGGAAGAATGAATCACTTGTAGAGAGTTGGGAGAAAAAAAAATTAATTTTTCTAATAAAGTTATCTTGGGAAGGGAAAAGTTCATGGGACCTTTGCAAAGAAAAATGAAAAAATGGATGGGACCTTTGTAGAAAAAGAAAAGCAGATGGGTTGTGTGGATTCTACCTCTTGGCCTTTCGTTTACGAAGGGGAGAGCTCTTGTCTACTCTTTATCCAAGCTTGTATAGGATCACTTTGTTGCCAAAGGGCTCCATAGCTTCTCATTGGGATCATTCGTTGAACTCTTGGTCCATTGTTTTTCGTCGCTTGCTTAAAGATGAGGAAATACTACATTTTTAGGCCTTGTTATTGCTTTTTTCAGGCAAGACAGTTTCGGACAGCCTTGATTCAAGATTGTGGTCTTTGGAAGCATCAGTATTTTCACAATTAAATCTCTCACCACTCACCTCTCCCCTTCGTCCCCATATGGATAAAAGTCTTTCCAAAGCTCTATGGAAGACTAAAAGTCCGAGGAGAGTTAACATTTAGATCTGGATAATGCTTTTTGGGCTTCTAAACTGCTCCTTAGTCATGCAAAGAAAACTCCACTTGGCTTGTTTGTCGCCTTCTATTTGTCCTTTATGTAAAAAGGCAGGGGAGGACTTGCAACATCTCTTTTTCAATTGCCCATATTCAGTAAGCTGTTGGTGGGATTTTTTCTCCAACTTTAACTTCGTTGGGGTGTTCAGAGACAATTTTAGAAGTAATGTACAACATCTTTTATTGGATCCTTCTCTTAAGAAGCGACCAAGGTTAATTTGGATCAATATGGTTAATAAGGCTCTTCTCGCAGATTTATGGTTTGAAAGAAATCAAAGAATTTTCCATGATAAAGAAACAAGTTGGATGGATCGTTATGACTCAGCGCGAAGAAATGTTTCAGCATGGTGTTCCTTAAGTAGTTCTTTTGAAGACTTCTCTTTACAAGATTTATGTTTGAATTGGCAAGCTTTCATCTCCCCAGCTCTTTAGGAGTTTTGGTTAGGTTTTAGCTTTGGATTTTCTTTGTATCGCTTTTCTCTTATATCTTTGGCCTTGGTATTCCTGTATGGACATGATGAGGGCGCTAAAGGGGTGTCAACCTAGTTGAGATGCCCAGGTGTGCCTCCTGATCCTTTTTGTTTTGTTTTGTTTTTATACTTTTTGTATAATTCTCTTGTACCTTGAGCATTAGTCTTATTTTATTTTTCTAATAAAGAGGCTTGTTTCATTTTCAAAAAAAAGAAAAAGAAAAGCAGATGGTGATGTAGCCTAAAGAGATAAAAGGAGAATTCTCTCCAAGAATCCAAAGTAGTCCTTATTATGAATCAAAAGTTGCCAATACACGAAGACTAACTCTCTATTTAGCAAGAATTGGAAAGCAAATTAATTCTAATTCCAATTAGTCAAAGAAACTAATCGTAATCCTAATAAACTAAGGAAACTAATCCTAATTCTAATCAATCATGGAAACTCATCTCAATCCTAATCATTTAAAGATTTAACCATAATACCCTAATTTACCCTAATCCTACTTCATCAATCTATCCCTAAAAAAAAAAAAAATGGTCCTCGAGTTTTAAAAAGTAAATGAAGAGTACAAAAAATAAAATAAAATAAAATAAGCATCCTTAAAATACGTTGGAAAATGTAAAATAAATTCATCTTCCAAGTCGATTGAATGCAGATAATAGTGTGGCTTGAGGGAAAAACTATCTAGCCGAACAACGTTGCAAATGAGTTTTAATTCTGTAAAAAGTTTGTGCTTGGTAGGTTTGCATTTGGGCTTAGATGGATTAAGGAAAAAAATAAAGATAGCCAAAGTTGGGTCAGATTGTGTGGACTATGGGGCCAAAATGAAGGGAATTGGTTACAGATCAAGTTACGTGGAGTTTGGCCAAAAAGACTCATCACACTAGTGAGATTAGAGGCTCTGATTTCTTCGTTTTCAATTTCTTTGTCTTTGCATGCAACAACACACGTTTCTTTGTTTTATTTCTTCCTTTGTAACATTGGTGAATTCATTTGGGAATCTTAAAATCTTTGGTTCGGGTCGAGGAAGTAATGGGTTGAAAATAATCGCACAACTTTTCCTTACGAACATGTCTTCATCCTCCATGTTACACGCAATAGCACAAAAGGTTTTTTCAATTGATTCTTCTCCCACCTTGATTCGTAACTTTATTTAAAAATAGGTTTGATTCACTTTTGTTTTCGATCAAAGTTCATCTTTGTTTTCACTTGAATCTGTTTCATTTACCTCTTCTTCTCCTCCTTCATTGCTCGTCTTTTCATCTTCTTCTTCGTGCAATTGGTCTTCCCTTCCAATTTGGCTTGCTTGAATTTCACCCGCGAGCTTCAACTGTGATTCATTGGGTTTTTCTTGTGCAAATTCATAGCTTCGAGTGATTTCCAACCTTTCTTGAATTTTTCTCAAAAGACCCCAAATTTCATCCTTTCCCTTTTGAAAATTTTCCTCATGGATGTTCTTATTTGAATATTTATGTTTTCTTGAAAATGTTTCGACCTTTGTATTGGTGTTGGGATGATTTATGAGTGTTCACTGATATTGGTCATAATAATTTCTTCCACACTCTGAATCATTTTTTGAATCATCTTTCACATTCTGATGTTGGTCATAATAATTACGTCGATTTCTTGAGAAACTGGTTTGATTGAATCGTCAGGCTCTTTGTTGATAATGTCGCCTTCTTATTTTGTTCCAAACTGCATTAGAATCTTCATTAGAATTGCTAGAATCTCTATAATCAAATTTTCAATGTCGATAATGATAGGGTCTTTGAGAAAATTGAGCACGTGCGAAATTATTATGTTAAAATTCATCTTTTGAATCACTTGAGTTAGAATTCCAACACTGCTTTTGGGAGTAAATTTGACTTTCTTGCCTATACCAACTGCTATATTTATTGATCTGTAATAGTCCATTCTTGCAAAATCTTGAGAAAAAAATTTTGGTATCTTCTTTCTTTTCTAGAATTTAAAGGGTTCCCTTATATAGATGTGGACTGTTCAACAATGAGCACAGCTCACGAAGCTCTCTCTTGCGATCGTCTTCGCCAAGAGTTTTCTGGTCTTCCATCAGCGGTGGTCAACATTGGTCCAAATGGCTGCTCTGATACCAAATTGATGTAGCCTAAGGAGATAAAAGGAGAACTCTCTCCAAGAATCCAAAGTAATCTTTATTATGAATCAAAAGTTGCCAATACAAAAGACTAACTCTCTGTTTATAGAGAATTGAAAAGCATACTAATTCTAATCCTAATTAATAAAAAAATTAATCCTAATCCTAATAAACTAAGGAAGTTAATACTAATTCTAATCAATCATGGAAACTAATCTCAACCTAACCTATTAAGGATTTGACCGTAATACCTTAATTTACCCTAATCCTACTATATCGATGGTCTTTGCACAAGTGCAACATGACAATACAGACGAGACAACAATAGTGTTTTTTATTTTATTTGATCTTTTTTAATAAATAAGTCAGTTGGTATGAGCCTTTTTTGGCTTGCCGACCTACTGACAAGTTGGTTTTGCATGTTATAAAACCGATTCCAATTGAAAAACCACATAAACTGACCATTTGAAGTTGGTTGAGTTGGCTCTATTTTTCAATCTCATTTGATCACTCCCATCTCATCTTGTTTCTTGCTCATGATTTCGCCAATACCTAAGTTGTGCAACTTTGAGTTTGGGTTTTCTTCTTCAGTTGATTTTTCTTCTTTGCTGCCCACGTCCTTCACACTCGAGTCTTGAATCTTCTAAATTTTCTGTTTCATTTGTTTCTTGCACAGTTTCACAACTTCGACTGGGTTCTTGAACTTCATATGTGTTACTCTCAATATTTGCAATACTAGTCTTTCAGAATTCTTTTCGTCTTGTGGCGGATCTAGAACTTTAAGTCAGGGGCTTAAATTCGAAAAATGCTCTCTCCTCTCTCCTCCATCCTCAAGCCCTCCGATGATCACCCTCCCTTCCCGATTACCCCTTCCTAACCCCAGTCCCTTCCACTCCGGCCGGTACCTCCTCCTTTCTTCCCCTCTTATCCCCTACTCTGCCTTTAGAACCCTTCACCTCCGTTTTAGCTAAACCTCTCTTCTGCATTCGACCCAATCACCCCTGTTTTTGCAACACCATGGAATTAAAAGGCTGTCGTATTTCAGATCATTATTTTTGTATGTGGAAGGAAAAGAATGGTTTCTGGCTGGAAGACTTGAAGTGTGGTAAAAAATCCTCTCTCTTCCGAAGCTGCACGATGGTTGGATGTTAGCTTAGGGAGACTTTTGAATGGGCCAACCTTCTAATTTTTCCTTCTTAAGGAAAGGGTGGATCAGGGCTTCATCTGGCTAGCTAAGTTTCAAAGCAAGAAGCAATGGTTCATTGAATGCGCAATCTGGCCTTCCTCAGGAGGCAGAACAAATGTCCATATCCCTTTCGACGATGGTGTGACAAGATGGCATGAGTTCAAGGAAATGGTGAGTCACTCTATTTCAGACCTTTCATCTTCTGGAAGCATATCAGATAACCTTCAAGCATCTTCAATAAAAAGTTTCTCAAATGTAGTGAAAGGTAAAAAGTCCTCCATCGATTCACTACCAGATCATTCTACTCAAACATCCTTCAGATTGCATCTCCAGTCCCCTGCCCCAAGCAAGAAGAAATAGAGTAAGCCCTGCTTTTGGGTTAAAAAGGAATCTGATGTCCTCCAAGAAGACTTCCATAATCTATGGTTAGTTGCAAGGCTTTTTGTACATGATGAATGGAAGGAAATAGCAAGTGTGTTGAGAGGCTCCTTCAACTCCAAAGTCTTTTTAAATCCCCTACACGCAGATATGGCTGTAATTAGAATTGAACAAGGAGACCTTGGTGAATTGATTGAGTCTATTGGACAGTGGCAACAATTTGGTCCTTTTCACTTTCGTTTTGAAAAATGGAATTCGAAAAAGCATGGAAGGCCAACAGTCATAAAAGGCTTTGGGGGCTGGTTGAGCATAAAAAATCTTCCCCTAGATTTTTGGTGCAGAAGTATTTTTGAAGCCATTGGTGTCTACTTTGGTGGTCTGTAATGTATAGCTGCTGAGACCCTCAATCTCATTAATTGTCAAGAAGCCAAAATCAGAGTTAAAAAGAATTGATGTGGTTTCATCCCAGCGACTATAGAAGTTAAACATGTAAACCTTGGTAGTATTTACTTAAATTTTGGGGATATATAGTGCTCAGAACCCCCTGTTATGAACTCCGACGAAGTTTTTATTGATGAATTCTCAAATCCTTTAGATATATTACGTTTAAATCAAGTTTTGAAGGATGAAGGGGTTGATTCCCTGGCTCTACATTCAGATTGGTCCTTTTTAGCTTCCTACCAGTCGGTTCCAAGCTACTCGAGGAACCCCAATACTCCAATGGAAAATGTTCATGTTCAACAGTTGAGTGCCAATCCGGAGAGTTTTTTCCGGCCAAACAGAGCAGATGAAGGGGAAAGGTCACCAGATGATGGTTGGAAAGGAAGAGGAAACGTCACAAATGAAAATGAAGAATTGTCTTTAATGATGAGAGAGAAGATTCCAGCCGTTCAAGTATTAAATAAGTTTGTCTCCAGCAATTCATCTAATAAAGTGGAAGAAGGGGAAAAGTCACAACTCCTTACCAGCCCTTCAGCCGATCCATCTTCCCCCCAAATTGTTTTCAACACGTCAGAAAAGCAGCAGGAAGGCTAGGGCAAAACTTTAAATGACTCCGTTCTTTTATCCCCCAATAAATCAGGGGTATCTGAAAAGTCTAAAAAAGGACAGGTCAGCAATGTTTTTAATTCAGCCTCCGATATTATTACCAGCCATGCTGGAAGTCCCCCAGGCTGCCATTCTCTAGTGCAAAACCAATCAAACATTCGGGCCCACTTCTCCAATGTCTTTACTCGGAGAAAAACCTCCTTCAAAAATAAATGGACAGGACTTCATAACAGGCCCTTATCAACAACAAATGTAGCTTCCGACCCTTCGATTTTAGTGCAGAGTGAAAGCAACCATAACTTGCTAGAGGTATGTTGCACCAAAATCCAACTCCCCTCTTCATATTTAAATAAAACCTTCCCCAGCCTTTAAACTCTGCATTTCAATCACTCCAGTTTCAAAATTCCAGAGTCAAGCAACACTTTCATTAGGGGATTACCCTGCACCCCTCTAAAGCCAAGAAGTTTAGAAATTCGGGAATTTGACTCACCTTTTAGTGTAAGCAGTGCTGAATTGGATTTTTGCCCTGTTTCGAAACAAGATGAAAGGCTCCAAGACTCTGCCCTTGGATTAGACCTCTAGGCTTTATTCTCTATTGAAGAAAAGGATATATCTTTGGAGCATTGCACCCCTTGCTCCACCTCAGTTCAGCCTTCAGAAATTCCAGAGCACCTATCCTCAATAGTTAAGGATTGCGGATTCATTTTGGCCTGAAAATCCTCTTCCCTGACAGCCTCCTCCCACTTTCCAGTTAATGAAGATTCTTTCATGGAATACAAGGGGTCTTAAAGACCTAAATAAGAGAATTGCACTTAGAAGGCTGCTCAAAAGCTTACATCCAGGTGTAGTACTTATTCAGGAGTCAAAGAAGGAGAGTTTAGATGCTGCCTTCATCAAATCTATTTGGAGTTCTAAGGAAATTGGTTGGGAATCAGTGGATTCTTTTGGAAAATCTGGTGGTTTATTAACAATGTGGGATAGCAGCAAAATTGAAGTTGTAGAATCCCTTAAAGGGGGATATTCCCTGACAATCAAATGTCGTACCTTATGCAAGAAAGTCTGCTGGGTTACCAATGTTTATGGACCGGTTGATTATAGGGAGAGAAAGTATGTATGCCAGAGCTCTCAGCCATTGCAGGGAACTGCCCTGATGCTTGGTGCTTAGGAGGGGATTTTAACCTAACCCGTTGGAGTCATGAAATATCACCAGCTGGAAGATATACCAAAGGCATGAAGCTTTTTAATGATTTCATTGATTCAGCCAACTTGCTAGAGATTCCTTTATCAAATGGGAAATTTACTTGGTCTAGGGGAGAAAATTCCAACTCTAAATCCCTGCTGGATAGATTTTTTATTAACAAGGAATGGGACGAATTGTTTACTAATTCAAAGGTGAACCGCTAGGTACGACTTCTTTCTGATCATTTCCCTTTGCTCCTAAGTGCAAGAACTATTAATTGGGGCCCATATCCATTCAGATTTTGTAACAGCTGGTTACTCAACAAAGAGTGTGTCTCTTCCATTGAGAAATCATGGAAAAACAGCAACATAAAGGGATGGCTAGGCTATGTCATCAATGCAAACTTAAGGCTGGTCAAAGAAGCACTAAAAACCTGGTTAGCTGAATACCGAAAAGCACAAAACAGAGATGAAATGGCCCTGTCAAAGGAAATAGCTGAAAAGGAAGCTCAGATTGACTCTTTGGGTGGGGACTCAGTGTTAGCAACCAACATATCCAAGCTAAAAACAGAATTGCTAAGAATATATCTGCTGAAAGAAGGGGATCTAATACAGAAATGTAAGTTGAATTGGTTGAAATTGGGAGATGAAAACTCTAGTTTCTTTCATCGGTTTTTGGCAGCAAGGAAAAAGAAGAATCAGATTATTGAGCTTCTTAATGACCAAGGAATGCCTACAAACTCATCCAAGGAAGTTGAAGGAATTATCCTAAACTTTTATGATTCTCTCTACTCTAAATTCCCAGGTGTTAGGTATTTACCAGCCCCTTTAGATTGGCCCCAAGTCTCACAAGTCCAGAATGCTATGCTCACTACATGTTTCATGGAAGCAGAAATTGTTTTGGCCATCAAATCTTTTGGAAAAAAATAAAACCCTTGGTCCAGATGGCTTTACTTCAAAGTTTCTCTTAAGTTTTTGGCCTTTAGTCAAGGATAATTTTACTAAGCTCTTCGAAGACTTTCACTCTAGTGGCAAATTGAACGCGTGTGTAAGAGAAAACTTCATTTGCCTTATCCAAAAAAAAGAAGATGCAGTCTCCATCAGACCAATCAGCCTTACTACCCCAACTTACAAAGTAGTGGCAAAGGTTCTCGCAGAAAGATTGAAGAAAGTAATGAAGTCTATTACCGGCCCATCTTAGAATGCTTTCATTGAAGGAAGACAAATTCTTGATGCCGCATTGATTGCTAATGAAGTGGTGGAAGATTACAGAGCAAAAAAGAAAAAGGGATGGATATTAAAGCTCGATATGGAAAAGGCCTTCGACCGGGTGGATTGGTCATTTTTAGAGAAGATTTTAATTGCAAAAAATTTCGACTCCCGATGAATCTCATGGATTTTGGGCTGCATTAAAAACCCTAAATTCTCAATCATCATCAATGGTAGACCCCGAGGTCGTATTCTTGCTTCAAGAGGTATTAGACAAGGAGATCCCTTGTCACCTTTCCTCTTCATCTTATTAAGTGAAGTACTCAGCTTTATCATTGAAAAGCTGTATGTTAATGGAGTATATGAGGGCTTTGTGGTTGGTAAGGAGAGGATCCATGTTCCATTGATTCAGTTCACGGATGATACCCTCATTTTTTGCAAATATGAAAACGAAATGCTTCTAAAGCTAAAGGAAGCAATCAGTCTTTTGAATGGTGTTCTGGTCAAAAGGTTAACTGGGAAAAGTCAGCCCTCAGTGGAATTAATATAGCGGAAAGTGATCTATCAACTATGGCTGGTCTTCTTAATTGTAGGGCCGAAGCCCTCCCCATTTCTTATCTTGGTTTACCCCTTGGAGGTTATCCTAAGCAATGCTCCTTTTGGCAGCCTGTGGCTGAAAAGGTCCATCAGAAGCTAGGTAAATGGAAACGATTTAATCTCTCAAAAGGGGGCAGGGCAACGCTTTGTTCTTCAGTTTTATCAAACCTCCCAATATACTATATGTCTATCTTCTCAATGCCGGACTCAGTGGTTTGCTCCCTAGAAAGATTAATCCGAAACTTCTTTTGGGAAGGCTATAAAGGAAGCAAAATTAATCACCTGGCTAAATGGAGTTTAGTCTCTCAATCTACATTAAATGGAGGTCTTGGTTTGGGAGGACTCAAAGCTAAGAACATGGCTTTGCTTGCCAAATGGGGCTGGCGGTACATGATGGAGGAGAATTCCTACTGGAGAAGGATCATTTCTAGCATTCACGGCAAAGGGCCTTTTGATTGACACACATCCGGGAAGTATGGGAATAGTTTGAGAAGTCCATGGATAAACATTTCAAAAAGCTGGTCCAAGGTTGAAAATTTAGCTCCCTTTACTGTTGGAGAGGGGAATAGAGTCAGCTTTTGGTCAGATCCTTGACTCTTCCCTTCTCCATTGTCTTCTCATTTTCCATCTCTGTTTAGGATCTCCTTATTACCAAGGGGTTCCATAGCTGAACATTGGAATCATTCTTTAAACTCTTGGTCCATCACCTTTCGAAGGCTGGTAAAGGAAGAGGAGATGGCTCACTTTCAAGCACTGCTGCTTGCTTTATGAGAAAAGGTAGTATCTTCTAACCTGGACAGTCGTCATTGGTCCTTGGAAGCCTTCGGTTTTTTCACAGTCAAGTCCCTCTCAGCCCACCTCTCTTCCAAGCCACCTATGGAGATCTACCTTTTCAAAGCTCTTTGGAAATCTTAAAGCCCAAAGAGAGTGAACATTTAGATATGGATTATGCTGTTTGGCCTATTGAATTGCTCTACGGTTCTGCGAAGAAAGCTTCATTCAGTCACCTTACTACCCTCTGTTTGTCCTCTATGTTATTCGGCTAGTGAAGACTTACAACACCTCTTTTTCTCATGCACATTTGTAGAAAAGTGTTGGTGGTCTTTCTTTCAGATGTTTAATTTTGTAGGAGTTTTTGGTGATAGTTTCAGAGACAATTTAAACTATCTTCTCTCGAGTCCCTTTCTACCAAAAAAGCCTCGGCTCCTTTGGATCAACATGGTCAAGGCTATACTTTCTGATATTTGGTTCGAAAGAAATTAGAGAATTTTCCATGATGCTGGGAAAAATTGGGAGTTTCGCTTTGATTCAGCTAAAAGGAATGTGTCGGCTTGGTGCTCTTTGAACAAAGATTTTGATGGTTTCTCAATCCAAGACATTTTTCTTAATTGGCAGGCTTTTATTTTCCCAACATTTTAACTTTTATCAGTTTCTGTCTCGGGGATCATTTCATTTTCTAAAGATGTACTCGTTTTTCTTTTCAAGTAGGCTCGGGTTTTTCCTTGTTGTTTGCTCTTTATGCTCTTTATATAAATCTCTTGTACTTTGGAGCATTAGTCTCTTCTTATATTGCAATAATAAAGAGACCCGTATCCTTTTAAAAAAAAAAAGAATTCTTTTCGTCTTTGTGAAAGTTGTTCCAAATTCTGAATCATTCAAGATACCGTGAACATTGGTCACTCATTTTCTAATTTCTTTCAACGCTTTCAGGATTGATGTAGGACACACCGACTACTTTGTTAGGATTAGGATGACTGAAGTAGGTAATGGCATGTGTTCTTGAATAGGCTTCCGACTTTCTTTGTTGTTTTTCTTGAATCATAACCAAGAGGGTATTTTTTTGGTTTTGGACAGTCTTCTAGCATCGTAGAACTCTATTCTTGGATGATTCTTTGAATTTCTTCTTGCTCTTCTTGAATTTAAAGGGTTCCTTCTAAATATGTGTGCTGTTTGGCAACAAGGAAAACTGACAAACTCCTTGGGATCTACGTTGTCGTCTTTCACTGGCGGTAGTCATCATCAGCCTAGACTGCTACATTGATGCCAAATTGATGTAGCCTGAAGGATAAAAGGAGAGAGTTCTCCAAGAATAAAAAATCAAAGTCTTTATTATGAATTAAAAGTTGTCAATACCAATGTTTTCAAAGCGCAAGGTGCACCCTAAGGCGACAAGTCTCCCAATCGCCTCAAGGCGAGAGGCGATAAAAAGGTGTCGCCTGAGTTAAGCAAGGCATGCCTTAATGAAGTAATAAATAAATATTATCTAAAACTATAATAGGTAAAATATAAGAGTATTTAATTTTCGAAATACAAAAAATATCAATCAAGCTATTTAATATTTAAATAAAAAATAACTTTCGTGATAATTACAAAAAAAAAGCATATGTAATTTAGAAAACAAATAGTACTATGAGAGTTAGTATGCAATTAAACAGAATATGTTTATAATGTCATTTGTTTAGTACTTGGCTTTTCTTCTTAAATGGAAAATTATACTAGCAAGATATTGATTGGAAAAGAGAAATAAACGCCATTTGACAATCATGGGTAGTGGAAGAGAGAAATAGATGGCCATTTGGCATTCATGGAGGAGAGATACTACATGCAACCTGCAACCAACTGTCTTTATTGAAAAATGAAAGCGTGCATTTTATAACTAGGACTTTTCTTCTTCTTTTTCTTCTTTTTCTTCCCTGACTCTTCCTATTTTTCTTCTTGTACTGGTAATTTTTCACTTTTCTACCTTTTCTTCCACTTCTACTCTTCTATATCTTCTTTCTCGTTTTTCTTCTTCATTTTTTATCTTCCTAATCTTCTGACTCTTCTGGTCTTCGTATAATCAATCTTCTTCTTCTGATTTTTCATTTCTCACTTGTTACAAAAAAATTGATTGAAAAAAGGAAGAGAAAGGAAGACAGGCGCTCGCCTTCATGTATGATGAAGGCACAACAAGGTGACAAAAGGCGCAACCATGCGAGTGCTTGGTTGAAGGTGCTCGCCCTAGCTGTCTTCAAGGCGCAATGGCTCAAGGTTGCCTCGCCTCTCGCCTTAGGTGCGTGTCTTGGGTCGCCTCGAAAACACTGGTCAAGACAAAAGACATTTTCTCTATTTATAAAGAATTGGAAAGTAAACTAATCCTAGTCCTAATAAACTAAAGAAATCAATCCTAATCCTAGTCCTAATAAACCAAAGAAATCAATCCTAATCCTAATAAACCAAAGAAACAAATCCTAATTCTAATCAATCAAGGAAACCAATCCTAACACTAACCCTAATCAATTAATGATTTGACCAGGATACCCTAATTTACTCTAATTCTACAACATCATGGCATTTTGCATTGAATAAACTTTTCTTCATAAAAAAAACCCACGAGGAATAAATTTCTTACTTGGATTCTTTTGATATAATATTAAATTTACCTTCACCCATTAGCTTAAGCTTTTGGGTCAATTGGTGATTTAACATGGTATTAGAGCAAGAGGTCCGTTATTCAAACCCCTACAATATGATTTCCTGTGCAATTAATATTGATTTCCACTTGTTGTGTCTTCTACATATTTCAAGCCTACAAGTGAAGGGGAATGTTAGAGTTGTTGATATAATATTAAATTTATCTTTATCCATCAACTTAAATTTTTGGGTCCATCAAGTATTTAACAACTAGGCTGTAAAAAACATGATGATTTCCTCCTCAATCTTTTTGCAATAGTAAAAAAAAGATAGTCAAGGTGTTGACCATCGAGAATTTTCTTTGTTCTCTTTCATTCGTTAATTGTAATTGAGTGCTGACAGAAATACTATGCTGAGGTGCTTTAGTTGTTTTTGGTTGGCTAGCTATTGTTATATAAGTTCTTAAAATCTAAAATGTCAAATTGTACTTTGGATGTTGGATACAGTGTAGTGACTGAATAAAAAAAAGGGTAGAATAATTCAGAAATATGACTCAATGCCATCGTATTTTGACCAATATTCCAAGCTTTTTTTTTTCTTTGACTGGGCGATTAGAACTATATTTGAAGTTTTCTCGAGTACATTATTTTCTTTTTCTCAAAAATTAGAAATCATATCATTCAGTTGAACTTCTATCTAGAATTTCATATTTGTGGGCTTTTAGGAAAATTAGTTGGTACTTATAAATGATTTTATATAATTTCAACACTGGCTTGTGCACTTTGATGACATACCAATGAATACTAGGCGATTTTATACTCCCTGTTGTAAAGTTTCAATTGGTATCTGTCTATCAAAATGGGAGTTTCTTGGGATCTAGTGTCAATTCCCTTCCCAATTGTGCTGGGTAGGTCATTGAGGAATTTCAAAGTTGCTAGAATGAACTAATCCTTTTGGTAAAAACAAACCTTTTCTTTCAGGACACCCATATGGTCATACTTGTATTTCATCCAATGAAAATTTCATGGCAAAAGGTATGCTCTTCATCTTTGAATGATGGAGTTGATAGTGACATTTTTTTTTCTCTCTTTCAAACTAAGAGAAATGATATATGTTAGAGTTAAGGAAATTAATGTTTGTTGGTGACACTTTTTTAATATTGATGACCTTTTTTAGTCCTATTCTAACTGCAAGTATTTTGGTTTGTTAAATGGCTTTTGAATGGGAATAATCAGTTCTTTTTTTCAATCCATTTTTGAAAAATGAAACTATACTTTTCCTTTTCATTAATTTTTTTTTTATAAATCTTCAATAAAATTTCTAGAGTTTTGGCTTTTTTAAGAACTATTTACTGAATTTATTTTGTTTTGTCATCCCCAACATGCAATTCCATGTTATTATATTATAACCTTTTTTTTAAAAGGAAACTTGTGGTCTTGACTTGATATCTCAAAAGATTCTTTAAGTATTGCTGAAGTGTTGCCTTCTTATTCTCTTTGGGTTAAAAATGATCAATAATTGTTAGATGATATAATATTAAATTTGCATTCACCTGTCAGCTTAAGTTTTTGGGTCAATCGGTGATTTAAGATGATATCAGAGCAGGTGGTCTAGAAGGTCATGTGTTCAAACTCCTGCAATGTTATTTCCTCCTCAATTAATATTAATTTCTACTTGTTATGTCTTCTTTATATTTCAAGTCCACAAGTGAGGGGAGTGTTAAATGATGTGATATTAAATGTGCCTTCACCCATCAGCTTAAGCTTTTGGGTCAATCATTGATTTAAGAGAAAGTGATGCTGCTTGAGCTGCAACTTGATTAACACTTGGAGCCCTGTCTGAAACTCATGTGGTCGATGTTTCATGTTCAATCATTTCTTCCAACACTTCAACACTTTCTCAAGGTAAGCCCAAGTTTGTTTCTGATGCTTATTTCCACCCTTTGGTAAAATTGTAAACCATTGGTTTCTTCCTCACACAATGGTGATTCACAACATGTGGCATGGCCAGGCATATGATTTCGAAGGACATTTTTAATTGGATTTGTGTAGTTTGGACAATTTGGTTCAGAAAGTCCATATGAATCATCAATCTCTATCGCTCCCTATACTTTCAAAAACACCCCAGAGCTTGACCACATCTTTTAAGAACAACTTTGTATTTATGTTAGTCGAGCACATGTTCATAGTTACGACGAAAGTTTCACATTTGAAGGATTTATCAACAAGCACATGTGTTTCTTGATGGCTTTGCAGACAATTCCATTGAACTTACTGGCTTTTAGTTGAACTGATGTGCACAGTGTCACATGTTCACTTCTCTGACGGAGGGCATTAGTAGCTTTGTTTGTCTGATTGGGCTTATGCTTGAATTGAAAATTGAACCCAATGAGACATTTTGTATTGAGTTTGCTTTGATGACATTAGTTGGTTGAATCAATGACATATCTAGCTATTCTCAGTTTTGACTAGAATCTTGGCCCCTAGGAGACATCGTTTCTCGATCCCTGGACCACATGGTGTATCATCGAGAGAGTAAGGTTCAAATTCTGAATAGTACTTCGAAGATGTCATTAATGGAAGAGGAATTCAGTTTAAATACTGAATCCTTTGACAGCCTAGTAAAAGTTAGTTACCAACAGTAACATTCCAACAACTTTCTAACTAAAGATTACAACACAAAGAGTTTAAAGGTTTTGGTAATTACGAGCTTAAAACTTAAAGAATTGACTACAAGACTGCTTAAACATAAAAAAAGAAGATGTCGGTACTCCTATATTACATCAAATTCCCCCCGTGTAAGTAAAATGAAACTCGTCCTCAAGTTTAGGCTGAAAGTTTGAGCTGGTCTGGTGGAAAGTACTCTGTTAGGTCAGCCACGTTGAAGATAGGGCTGATATGAAGATCTTCGGGTAGTTCAATCTTGTAGGCATTATCTCCATATTTCTTTAGGATTTGGAAAGGTCCTAGCTTCCTTGGTTGAAGCTTGTGTTGGTGCCTACATGGAACCAATTTTTTCTGAGATGGATCATCACTAAGTCGCCTTCTTTGAATTCATTGGATCTTCTATACTTGTCAGCTGTTGTCTTGTATTTGGTAGTCATTTTCTCCAACTGCTCCATGACTTCCTTATGTAGTTCAGCAACTCTCTCGGCCATAGCTTCAGCTTCCATGCTAGGATCATTTTCTCCAACTGCTCCATGACATCCCTGTCTGAAACTATGGACTTGGGAATTCCATGTAAGCGCACAATTTCTTTAAAGAATAGATTACCAATATAAACGGCATCCGATGTTTTACGACATGGGAAAAAATGATACATTTTGCTAAACCTATAAACAACAACTAGAACAAAGTCATACCCTTTTTGAGTTTTTGATAGTCCTAAAATAAAATCCATGGATAAGTCCTCCCAAATGCTCTCGGAGATGGGTAAAGGGGAGTATAAACCTGTGTTTTGTTGCTGTTCTTTTGCTGTTTGGCATGTGTAGCAGTGTTTGATGAATTTTGTCACATCTTTGCGAATTTGTGGGCAATAGAATCTGTTATTTAAGAGCTGTAAAGTCTTGTCCATTCCGAAGTGTCGTGCTAGTCCATTACTATGTAATTAAACAAGGATTCTCGAAGAGAAGTTTTAGGTATGCACCAAAGATTATTCTTAAAAAGGAAATTGTTAGTTAAATTAAAATCATTACAATTAACATGGTCAACACACATGGACCATATGTCTCCAAAATTGGATTTTCATACAAAATTGGTAGAGAATCAAATGCAACTATTTGGCTTTTAAGGATTGTTAAGAGATTAGTTTTTCTACTTAAAGCATCAGCCACAATATTAATATTTTCCACCTTGTGTTTTATGAAAAGATCAAAGCGTTGAATAAAAGATAACCAACGTGCATGCATTCGACTAATAGTCCTTTGTGTTTGTAAATATTTAAGAGAAAAATGGTCAGAAAGTAATATGAACTCATGTCCTAGAAGATAATGTTCCCAAACTTTAGTGCCGTAACTAAAGAGTAGAATTCTTGCTCATAGGTGCTCCACTTTTGGCGAGATTCACTAAGTTTCTCACTAAAATATTCGTTTGGATGGTTTTGTTGGGAGAGGACTGCTCCTATTCCATAATTAGAGGTATCAACTGCCACTTCAAAAGGATTGTTAAAATCGGGTAATGCTAAAACGGAGGCATTGGTCAGTTTGTTCTTTAATATGTTAAAGATCTTTTTTTGGTCTTCAATCCAACAAAATTTTCTTTTCTTTAAACATTCTGTAAGGGAAGCTGCAAGTGTACTAGAGTCTTTGATGAATTTCCTATAAAATGATGCAAGACCTAAAAATCTTTGGATGACACGAACTGATTTAGGCAAAGGCCAATTTTGGATGGCTTGAATATTAGCTGGATCCACGGATTTTACACACTCATTTATGATGTAACCTAAAAAATGAATTTCATGTACTAAGAATACACACTTCTTTTGATTGATGTACAATTCATTGGTGGACAAAGTTTTGAATTATGTGTGTACGATTTGCAATAGACTAGTATGTCATCAAAGTAGACCACTGGGAATTTATTAAGAAAAGGATGGAGGATTTGTGTCATTAGTCTCATAAATGAGGAGACAAATCCTTGATCCGGTCTTAATAGCTAATGAGGCAGTAGAACACTACAGAAATAAGAAGAAAAAGGGTTGGATTTTAAAGCTTGACCTTGAAAAGGCTTTTGATAGAGTGGATTGGGATTTTCTTGAAAAAACCCTTAAAGAAAGGAACTTCCACCCCAAGTGGATATCTTGGATTTTGGGTTGTATCACTAATCCAATGTTTTCCATCTTCATTAATGGAAGGCCAAGAGGAAGGATTAAGGCTACAAGGGGAATTAGACAAGGGGACCCCCTATCCCCCTTCCTTTTTCTTTTGGTTAGCGACTTGCTTAGTGTTTTGGTTGCCAGAATCCAAGAAAAAGGGCTGTTTGAAGGCTTTGTGGTTGGAAAAAACAAGGTTCATCTCTCTATTCTCCAGTTTGCTGACGATACTCTACTCTTTTGCAAGTACGACGATGACATGCTAGACAATCTTAAAAAATCTATTACTTTGTTTGAGTGGTGCTCGGGGCAGAAAGTTAATTGGGAAAAATCTGCCATTTGTGGGTTAAATATTGAAGATTCTAAGTTGAGGGCAGTAGCTTCAAGGCTGAATTGCCAATTAACACACTTTCCTTTCATATATTTGGGTCGTCCTCTTGGGGGGCACCCAAAGAAATTGTTGTTTTGGCAGCCGGTCATTGATAAAGTTCACAAAAAACTTGACAAGTGGAGAAGATACAACTTATCAAGAGGGGGAAGAGCTACCTTGTGCAACTCAATCCTTGCCAACCTCCCAACCTACTACATGTCCTCTTTTTTGATGCATAAAAAAGTGATTTCAACCATTGAAGGAATCATCAGAAACTTTTTTTGGGAAGGCTTTAAAGGGGGAAAGATAAATCATTTAGCAAAGTGGGAGATAGTTTCTAAGAAACAAGCAGATGGGGGACTCAGAATTGGAGGTTTAAAAGCTAAAAACGTGGCCTTACTAGCCAAATGGGGTTGGAGGTTCCTAAAAGAGCAACCCTCCCTTTGGAGTCAAGTTATTTTGAGTATCCATGGTAGCAGTCAATTTGGTTGGCACACTTCTGGCAAGGTCCATTGTAGTCTTCGAAGCCCTTGGATAAATATTTCAAGATCTTAGCTGAATATTGAGAAGTTGGCAGACTTTAAAGTGGGGAATGGAACCAGAATTGCATTTTGGCAAGACCCTTGGTTGGATTATTTTCAGTTAAAAGACAGATTTCCTTCCCTTTTTGGCTTAACATCACTTCCCAACGGTTCAATATCACACTTTTGGGACTATCACACCTCCTCATGGACTCTAAACTTCAGAAGAGACCTAAAGGATGATGAAAGGATGATGAGATTTTAGTGTTCCAATCCCTACTAGCAATATTGGTTAAGCAAAAATTATCCAATAGGGAAGACACTCGCATTTTGTCCCTTGAAAAAAATGGCTCTTTCTTAGTAAAATCACTGGTTAATCACCTTTCTGAGACCACCCCAATTTCAACCAGCCTTCACAAGAGCCTATGGAAGTCCAATAGCCCTCGAAGAGTTAATATAACAGTTTGGATAATGCTGTTTGGAACCCTAAATTGTTCCTCGGTGCTGCAAAAAAAGCTGCCTTGCTATTCTATCTCCCCCAATTGGCGTGTCCTTTGTAAATCAGCTGAAGAAGACCTTCAGCACTTATTCTTTGACTGCTGTTTTGCCTTCAACTGCTGGAAAGAATTCCTTAATTACTTCAACACTTGGGTCTTTGATATTTCTTTTAGAAGCAATGTACAACAATTTCTTTTAGGTCCTATTCTAAAGAAATACTCCAATTTACTATGGATTAATGGGGTAAAAGCAATGCTGGTTGAAATCCGGTTTAAAAGAAATCAAAGAGTGTTCAATGGAAGGGAAACTCCTTGGTTTACTCGCTTTGAGGCGGCAAAACTCAACGCCTCTCTTTGGTGCTCCCTTTCTAATTGCTTTGAAGCCTATTTCTTACAAGACATAAGTTTAAATTGGCAGCCTTTCTTTCAAATGGAAGAATAATCGAAGAATCGGCTATAGAGAAAGCAACTTCTCTTTCATTAGTATTCTTAATTGTCTTAACTTCTTGATGTAATTTAGATTTCTGTAGCTTAGTTCTATACTTTGTCCAATTGCAAGATTTTCCTTGTATTGTCTCATTAGACTGCTCTTCTATTAGCCTTTGATGGCTTTTTCTCTATGTTGGATATGATGAGGGTGTTATGGGGTGTCAACCTAGTTGAGATGCTCGGGTGCACCTACTGATCCTTTGGTTTCCTGTTTGGTTTCTTTGTATTCGCCTTTATTATCAAAGTACTCATCATCTTTTGTACTATATTTATTGATTAATAAAGGTTGTTTCCTTTTAAAAAAAAAGGTCTCATAAATGTACTTGGTGCGTTGGAAAAACCAAATGGCATTACAACCCATTCATAGAGACCCTCGTTTGTTTTAAAGGTCGTTTCCCATTCATCCCCGGGTCGAATTCTAATTTGATGGTATCCGCTTTTTAACTCTATCTTAGAGAAGATTTTGGCTCCACCAAGTTGATTTAAGAGATCTGTTATTCTAGGGATTGGAAACCTATATTTTATTGGTGGTCTTCCGATACCCCTCGGTTTTCCAGTCACTTTGTCCCCAAGGTGTAATTGAGGATATTGTTGCTTCATTCCTTCCACGCTTACCCACGTTGCTTCACTTTCCAGATAATTTTTCCATTTGATTAACCATTATTCCTTCATCATCTCCGTATTCCATCGTACTCCTCGAATCTCTTTTGGAACCATCTGTAGCTCAAAATCATCATATAGGGTGGGTGGATGTGTCTGTACTTGCACCCCTTGTCCAATGCACTTCTTCAGTTTAGAAACGTGAAAAACCGCGTGGATTCTCGCTCCTTCTGGTAGTTCTAACTGATAAGCCACTGCCCCAACTCTTTCCAACACCTTGTATGGGCCATAGAATCTTGGGACAAATTTCTCACATCGTCGTCTGGCTAACGATCGTTGCCTATATGGTCTGAGCTCGAGGAAAACTAGGTCTCTTGCTTCATACCGAACATCTCTCCTCTGTTGGTCTGCATATCTCTTCATTCTTTCTTGGGCTAGATGCAAATTTTCCTTCAAGGCCACTAAGGCCCTACCTCTTTCGATCAACTGCTGTTCCAATGTATCGTTGGTTGTTTTTTGATCACCATAAGAGACTAGAGGTGGAACAAGTCTTCCAAACACAACAATATACTGTGTCATATTAATTGAGGAATGGAAAGTAGTATTATACCAGTATTCAGCCCAAGGGATAGAGTTGTACCATTGCTTAGGCTGCTCATTGTAAAAGCATCTACCATTTCCACACAACGGTTAACTCTTTCAGTTTGTCCATCTGTTTGAAGGTGGAAGGTTGTACTCCTTTTTAATGCTATATTGTGTACCCTGCATAGCTCGATCCAAAAGCTATTAATGAAAATCTTGTCTCTATCTTAAACAATCGATTGAAGGAATCCATGATGGCGGACTATCTCCAAAATAAACACGTCAGCTACTTTTTTTTGCTGTGAACGGGTGACTCAGAGGCATGAAATGACTGTACTTGGATAACCTATCGACCACCACCATCAAAGAGTCCTTTTCATGGGATTTAGGCAGTCCTTCTATGAAGTCCATGGAGATATCTTCCCACACCCCGTCCGGTACGGGTAATGGTTGAAGCAACCCCGTGAGGGCTAAGGCCTCGGTTTTATTTTTTTGGCAGATCAAACATTCAGACACGTGCTTTTTGACATCTTCCTTCATGCCCTTCCAATATAACTCCCCTGACAACCATTTGTACGTGCGTAAATAGCCCGAGTGTCCCCCTAATACTGAGTCATGTAATGTTGATAGCAAGGTTGATATATAGGTTGAAGTTCTGGATATGACCAGCCTCCCTTTGTAAAACAAAATCCCCTGTGACAAAGAGAACTTTTTGACACTCAAAGGGTCCTTTTCCGGCTGGGCTCAAATTCCTTGTAGTTCCTCATCCGCTCTCACTTCCTGTTGCACAACTTATACATCTATCAGAGAGGGGGCAACCAAAGTGGTCAATTCAACTGTTGCTGGAATGCGAGATAGTGCATCTGTAGCTTTATTATTCAGCCCCGGTTGACAGATGATCTCGAAATCATAACCTAGTAACTTAGTCAGCCATCTTTGGTACTGGGGTTTTATTTCCCTTTGTTCTAGTAAGAACTTGAGTGCCTTTTGACCAGAAAACACGGTGGACTTGCGCCCAAGTAAATAAGGCCTCCATTTTTGCACTGAGAGAACCACTGCCATTCGTTCCCATTCATAGATGGACTTCCCTTGTGCGCGTATTGACAAGGCTTGGCTAAAATAGGCTATAGGTCGACTCTCTTGTATAAGCATGACCCCCAGCCCCTGGCTCGAAGCATTTGTTTCAATGATGAATGGTAGCTTGAAGTTTGGGAGGGCTAAAACTGGTAATGTCATCATCGCTCGCTTGAGATCCTCGAATGCTTTTGTGGCCTCCTCGGTCCATTTTAAGGAATCCTTTTGCAGCAATCTTGTTAATGATGTTGCCATAGTTCCATAGTCCTTTACAAACCTTCGGTAGTATTCGGTAAGGCCCAAAAATCCCCTCAATTCAGTGATATTTCTTGGAATAGGCCATTGCAGCAACACTCGTATCTTCTCCCAATCCGTTTTGACCCCCTCTGCTGAGATCCAATGGCCTAAATACTAGATCCTCCACTATTCGAATTGGCATTTCTTTTGGTTGGCGTATAGTTGATTATCTCGCAAAACATTCATCACCATTCCTAAGTGTTTGTTATGGGTGTCCTCATCAGGACTATAAATCAAAATATCATAAAAAAAAACCAGCACGAACCTTCTAAAAAACGGCCGAAAGATCTGATTCATGAAGGCTTGGAACGTTAACGGGGCATTGGTCAACCCGAACGACATCACTAGGAATTCGTAATGCCCCTCGTGAGTTCAAAAAGCTGTTTTTTCCACATCCGGTCCATGCATTCTTATCTGATGGTATCCAGATTTCAAGTCCAACTTGGAGAATATCACTGATCCATGGAGTTCATCCAATAGTTCCTCAATCATGGGAATTGGAAATTTATCCGCTATCGTGATTTGATTTAATCATCGATAATCCACATAAAACCTCCATCCTCCATTTTTTTTTTTTTTACTAACAAATTGGGCCGGAATAGGGGCTATGGCTGGGGCGTATGATTCCTGCTGTTAACATCTCATTTACCAACGTTTCTATCTCATTTTTCTAGTCGTAACTATATCGATAAGGCCTTACATTTACTGGAGCTTCCCCTTCCTTAGTTAATATACGGTGGTCCACTTCTCTTATGGGTGGAAGAGACGACGGGGGCTAAAAAGTATCCCGGAATTCTTCCAATAACTCTTGGATGTCGCTTGATAGCTTTGTCTCTTCCTCGTCCTTCATTTTGATTATTAATTCATCTAGTGGCTCGGGCTCCAACTATTGAAATTCCACCACGAAGCCCAAATCATCTTCTTCCCAGGTCTAGGTTAGCGCCTTAAGTGAGACCTCCTGTGTGGTCAAGGTTGGGCCTCCCTTCAAAACGATCCTCTGATCCCCGGCTATGAATCTCATCGTCAAGGTTGGCCAATGAACTTCCATATAGCCTATGTTACATAACCACAGATCATCCCCAAAATCACATGCACTCTTCCTAACTCTAATGGAAGGAAATCCTCGGTGATTGTTAACTCCGGTAATACCACAACTACGACCTTACAAATCCCCTTCCCTCTGATCGCATCTCCGTTGCCAACCATGACTCCACAGTTTGTGGTCTCTGTCAGGGAAATGTTTAGCTTGTGAACCAATTTTTGATGTATGAATTTTGTAGGTTACGCCATATTCGATCATGACCACGACCTTTCGACCTGCCAGTGTCCCTTTGAGCTTCGTTGTTCCCTTCCCTGATAGACCCAAGATCGATCATAGGGCGATTTCGATATTCTCTATAACTTCCAGTGTCTTAACCTCAGGTGCTTCAGCTACCTCTTCCTCTACCTCTTCCTCTACTTCCTCCTCCTCTTGGAACATCAGTAGGTTCAATGCTCGTGATTATTTTGTTTTGCACTGATGCCCTGGGAAATATTTTCTCCTTGGACTCTGAATCAGTTAGCCTCTGATATGGCTTTTCCCTCCTCGTAGTTTCTCCCTTTTCTGGTATTGTGACACTCCTTATATTAGTTTTGTCTGGTGCACTTCCTGATGTCTTTGGGCTAACATAGGTGGTTGCATCTTTTTGGGCCGTCACTTGGGCCGGGCTCGAAAGTCTCTTTTGATAACTGTAGGGCAACGTTTCTATCACTAATAGCTTTTACCTCCTTTATACAGGCGTCTAGCCCAAACGGGTGTTGACTGATGACCACCGCTTTAATCTCCGGTTTTAGACCGTCGAGGAAGGTCTCTTCTAGTACCTCTTCAGTTTTCTCAGGTATCGGGGCTGCGAACGTCACAAATTTCTTCCAGTAGTCTTCATAGGTTCCTTCCTACCTGATTCGAAGCAATCGGGAGAGGAGAATTCCTTCTTGGCTAGGTCAGAAATGCTCGAACATCCGGTGCTTCAATTCATTCCACGACTGAATCGGCCTCCGGTTGTGGGCCCATTGGAACCAATCTACCATTTCTGAGGATAAGGTGATGATGGCAACCTTGATCTTGTCTTTGTCAATCAGATCATGAATCTAAAAAAAATGTTCAGCTCTGTAGACCCATGAATCTGGGTGCTCCCCTGAAAATGTTGGCATCTCGAGCCGTTTGTACTTACTTCGATCTACTGATCCTTTCGATGCCTGAAACCGGGAGCTCTCTCCTTCTTTCCCTCCCTTAGGGGTCTTTTTCTTTTAAGAGCTTGTTGTGAGGGCAAAGCTCTCCTTTTCACTCGATTCAGCCGGGTATTGTACTGTTACCATGATTTTCTTTAAGCTCTTCTTCATTTCATTCATTCCCTTCTGCAGCTCAGCTATACTTTTCGAATGTCCCTCAACCTTCTCTTCTATCTCTCTCTAACAAATTTCTCTCTAACCCACTATTTCTTCTATAGCTACCTTCTTGCCCCTGCATTTGTAGGTATTTATGATTGGTGGTCTTACATAACGTCACAAATTATACCAATGGAAAGAGGGATGATGCAAGTAAAACTTATCTGGGCCTCAAACTTTTCTTTATCCAACTGACCTTGTAGGTTTGTGGATGTGGGTCAAGTTTAAGATGAAGGGCTTGCACTAGCTTTGATAAATACAACATTCTTACTGCTGCCACTATCAATGATTACGTTGCATACTTTCCCATTGATGGTGCATCTTGTCCAAAATACAGAGTGTCTTTGTGGGTGATTCTCTTTTTTTGGTGCAAGCAAAATCCTTTGTAGAACACAAGACAGCCGTTCCTCTTCATCTGGTTCTATCTCATTGAAATCTTCTTCAGATTGGTGTTCTTCTTCTTGTTGAGAGTCCCCTGCTTCAACATATGCTACTACTCTTCGTTGGGGGGCACTCATTGGACAAATGCTCCTACTGACAACATCGGAAGCACATGCCAAGACTGGGTTGTTGATAAGTACTTGTTCCACCTCTTTTACTTGGTTGTTCTTGAGCTTTTGCTCCCTGGTTCCATTTGGAAGGCTGGTCATCTTTTGGCTTGCTGGCACTCCCACCTTGTATGGATTTATTCTTATCAAAGTTTTTCCGTTGCATTTGGTTGAAAGATCTGTCCCATGTCGACTTCTTGTAGCTATTACTTTTCTGTCTTCTTTCTAGCTTGAGTTCAGCCTTATATGCCATTGAGATGGCTGTAGGGTACTTATAGGTTAAAAAGATCTATCTGCTCTAGAATGTCTTCTTTAAGGCCATCAAAAAATCTAGTGATCTGGTAATTCTCGCTCTCATTAATCCTTGTTCTTGCACTCAACCGATGGAATTCTTCTGCATAATCAGCCACACATCGAGTGCCTTGTCTGCATTTCTAGTATTTCTGATATAGAATCTATTCATAGTCGTTTGGAAGGAATCTTTCCTTCATCATCTTCAGCATCCTTGTCCAGCTTTTGATTGGGGTTTTTCCAATTAATCTTCTATTCATTTGGATTTGGTCCCACCATGCGGAAGCGCCTGACTTTAACTTGAATGTTACAAGCTTCACCTTCTTACTCTCGAGTGTGTTCATATATTCAAAGAAGCTCTCAACATTCTTGATCCAATCAAGAAAGGCTTCGAGGTCTAGTTTGCCGCTGAAGGTTGGTAAATCAATCTTCATTTTATAATCTTGCTGCCTATCTTCTCGTTCTTGATCATATTACCTTTGAAAATTTCGTCTCCTCGGTTGGTTTAGTCTGAGAACTTCACTTTCAGATGATGTAGACTCACTTTCTTGATCTTCTTGGTTAACTTCTTGAAATCTTGGAGCAAATCGACTTCTTGTTGAAGAGTCAGATTCACTCTCGGTTTCTTGCCTTGGTTGTCTGCCATTTCCTTCTTGTATATTCCTTCTCCATCTGTCTTCTTCTTTGTTTCTATGTCGTCGTTGAGGAAGGGTAGCCAGCACCTCTTCCATTTTCCTCGACAACCGTTCAATTGTTCGATTAACTTTTGCCATGCTGGTCTTCATTTCTCGTAGAGATTCTTCTACAACAATCAATCAGGCAGTAGATGTCTTAGGGGTTAGAGGCTCGACTTCCTCGGGTTGGATGATTACACCCTTCCCTTTGAGTGCTGCGTTTTTGCCAGCCATAGAGTTCCCACAATCGTAGGGCTCTGATACCACTTTTGGTGTATCACCAGTAAGGTTCAAATTCTGGATAATGCTTCAAAGATGTCATTAATGGAAGAGGAATTCAGTTTAAATACTGAATCGTTTGACAGCCTAGTAAAAGTTAGTTACCAATGGTAACATTCTAACAACTTTCTTAACTATAGATTACAACATAAGGAATTTAAAGATTTTGGTAATTACAAGCTTAAAACTTAAAGAATTGACTACAAGACTGCTTAAACATAAAAAAAGAAGCTGTCGGTACTCCTATACTACATCACCACAACTAACATCTCTTTCTCAAAGGCGACGTACCTTCTCCCAACATCATTCCATTTCTTACTTCCATACATGATGTGATCTTTGTTTTAGAGGAGGATGCCACTTCTAAAGGTTTGGTCAGATTGACAATCTCAGGCATCGATTGTCAAAACCACCCAAAAGTGGCTTGACATTCTAGAATCCAACTCCAATTACTGTTTTTCTTCAGCATCTCGGTCAAGCACCCCACCCATTTTGAACATCCTTCAATGAATGGGCAAAGAGTGCAACTTTGTGATGCAAATCAACACCTTCCTCCTATCTTGGATGAGTTAAATTTTTCAATCTGTACCAATTTGCCCATATTTGATTAGGTGGCCAAGAAAGTTGGTCGCTCTTATGCAAACTAGCATTTCTCTCTTTTCATATACAACTAATTTTTCCTCAGCTTCTCAAAGATGAGTTATTGGCGAGTTTGACATTCTTGTATAGTCGAGGTGTAGATCACTATGTCATCTAGGTAACCAACATGAACTTGCCAAGTTACTTGTGGAACACTTGGTTCATTATTGTGAATAAGGTGGCTGATGTATTTGTAAGGTCAAAAAGCATGAAAAGAAACTCAAAGGCCCTATACCAATGATACGCGTTGTCTTGCACTCATCTCCTACTTCATGCAATTCGTAGTAACTCGATCTCATGTCCAAGTTTAACACATACTTGGCCCATAAAGTTGGTCTAAAAAATCATCGATGATGGGCAAAGGGCATTTGTTGCAAACATTGAGCTTGTTTAGTACAGTATTCTATGCATTGGCTAAAACTTCTATTCTTTTTCCTTTGGAGAGGACTCGGGTTTCATTAGGAGCCTTTGCTTGCTGGATGAACCTGATGTTCATTAATTTATTGAGTTGTTTCTGAGTTCAGCTAACTCAAGAAGGGCCATGCAGTACATGTTCATCGTTGCTAATTTCTTAAGTGGCAACAATTCTATCATGATCTATCTGTGTATGTGGAGGTACAATCTCTGTCAGGTTATTAAGCATGCACCGCATACACTTCTAACACTCATTGGATCTCTTCAAGGCGATTCTTTAGAACTCGGGGAATGGCTGTGAATGTTTATTTTCATGAGCAAGACCTTATGTTTTCTCAATTCAATATGAGTTGGGTCTTTAGAGAGGATTCAATATTTAGTGGTCTTCAATCATCATGTGTTCAGATATGCCCATCAGCCTAATTATTATGGTTTAATGCTACCAAGGTCATTGTTGCACATATTTAGTTGGAAAGAAATAAAAGGATTTTTTAAGAGAGGTATACAGTTTGGTTGGATTGGTTTGAGCTCCTTAAGATAGTTGGTGGTGTTCTTTGACGATCATTCTTCTCGTGACTTCGTATTAATAATTGAAGGGCTTTCTTGTAGGTTTCAGAATTCTTGGACTGCTTTGTTTTTTGTACTTATTTTCTGCATTATCCTTTGTGCTTTATTTTTATTTTTTAGTTTATACTTTGTAGTCTTCGAATTCTGGCACTCTCTTATAGCTTGAGCTTGAGAAGACTTTGTAGGCTCACACATAAGAAATTTCATTTTAATGATAGCTATGTTTCATGTTCATGACATGACAAATTTGATGGCAAATATGTTTTTTTCATTATTCTAGAAACCATATTTACATTTAAACATAGTTGTATTAATAGTCTGTTCACTTCAAACTAATTATCATCTAAGTTGCATTATCTTCTGTATCTATGTAGGATCCACTTTTCGTCATACACGTTATCCTGCATACAAGAGTAACAGGCCACCTACACCTGATACCATAGTCCAGGGGCTCCAGTACTTGAAGGCATCCATAAAGTCCATGTCCATAAAGGTGATTGAGGTAATAAATTGTTGGAATTTCTATTCTTTATGAATGCTCGTGTATAATATTGATTGTCAAATATTTGATCTTTATTGTCTTAATTATTTTCCATATTTGTTGTAGATCTTTCCCATATTTGTAATAGATCCTTTTCCTATATAAGGAAACCTAAATTGCACATTGTAAATAATTAAAATATTTCTTGGATTCTCAAAATTAAGATAAATAAGTGATTTTTTCTTAGGTTCTTATTACACTACCAGATTTTTAGAGAGGGTGGGAGGGAGAGAAATTGCAAATTTGGTCCCCATGATTTGGAGAAACTTAGAATTTAGTCTCTATAGTTTATAATTATAAATTAATCCCTATGGTTGATAAAAACTTCATTAATAGTCTCTACCTTAGGGACTATTTATGGAGGTTTTATTAAACTATAGGGACTGCTTATGAGGTTTTATCAAACTACTGGGGTTAAATTCTAACTTTTAAAACTCTAGGGACTAAACTCTAACATTTTCCAAACTTTAGGGACCAAAGTTATAATTTTACCTTAATTTTCTTAGGTTTTTATTAGACTACTTCCAGTTTTTTATATTACAGATTTTTCCTGCTTTGCTTTTGCATCTAAGCTTTTTTCTAGCAGCTCACGGAAATTTGTGTATTTTTTTGTACAATTTTTTTTTGAAATGGAAACAGGCCTCGTCATAAATAAAATGAAACGAGACTAATGCTCAAAGTACAAGAGAGTTATTCAAAGAGCAAAAAGACCTAAGGGTTAGGAGGCGCACCCGGACATCTCAACTAGGTTGACACTCCCTTAGCACCCTCATTTCCATACAATCTATCACAGAGATTCAACAAAGTCTAAATATTCAGCCCAAACAAAAGAATAATAAAAACGGACTGTTACAACCGCAAGCCAATACAAAATAAAGACTAGGCCAAAGAACAAAACAAATACAAAAGGAAATCAAAACTACTAGCAATCTGGGAAAATGAAGGCCCGCCAATTTAGGCATAAATCCTGAATAGAATAGTCTTTAAAATCCTTGCATAATGTGCACCAAGAGGAAGCATTTTTATGTGCTGTTTCAAAATGATCCAACCAGCCTGATTCTTTGTCATGGAACACCCTTTGGTTTCTTTCAAAGCACAATTCAGCAAGTAAAGCCTTAGCCATATTGATCCAAATTAACCTAGGGCACTTCTTTAGGGAAGGACCCATTAAAATCTGCTGAACATTGTTTCTAAGAGTATCCCCATACACCAAAGCAACATTAAAGAAGGAGAAAAATCTCCACCAACAGTTGGCTGCATATGTGCAATCAAAGAATAAATGCTGCAAGTCTTCACCTTCCTTCTTACACAAGGGGCAAATGGAGGGTGAAAAACAACTCAAAAGGAACTTTCTTTGCATAACTGAGGAGTAGTTTAGAAGGTTGAATATCATAATACACACTAGAGTATTTACTCGCCTCGGGCTTTTAGACTTCCATAATGCCTTATATGACATTTATCCAAAGGGGATGAAAGGGATAAGTGAGCAGTAAGGGATTTTACAGAAAAATTACCGGATACTTCTAGGGACTTGTTAGACCTCCAATAGTAAATACATACAAGAGAAAGGGTAGAAAAGGGAAATTACCTAGAATAGTGGAAATTGAGGAAGAATATTTGAAGGAAAGTGGAGCATGAATGGGAAAAGGAAATATAACCACCTGAGGGGACCGCTTTGGCTTTTTAAATAGGAGGGTGCAGCAGAGGAGAAGGCAAGGAAGAATTCGGTCATAGCTGAGGGATTTCAGCTGAAGGAGAGTCACAACCATCTCGAATAGGCTGGTTCTATCTTTTTCTTATTAGCTTTATGTTTTTTATCCTTAGTCGTGAGTTGGGTGCTTATAATTGAACACCTCTTGGCATATAAATAAAACTTATCGGGCAGCTCTGTCTTGAGTCGGTTTTTATCTTCTTGTTGGGTGTTTCTTTTCTGTTATCTTGCAGATAGGATACCTAACAAATTGGTATCAGAGCTATACAACATCCTCGGGCGAACAAGGCAAATGACTCAAAAGCAAATGGAAGAGCGGGTAGAAGCCACAGAGAAGGAAATATCAAGTATAAAAGATATGTTGCTGGTGCTGTGCAAGAATATTGAGAAATTAATCGAGGAAGTGAAGGAGACGCAAGGCGACCGAGTCAGGTACGGGTGAGGGCTTGAAACTTAAAATGAAAGAAAAATTTGGTGAAGGTGGCGGTGGTGAGTTTCGCTTCAGATGAAGTTGACTGGTTTCATTGGAGCCATAACAGAAGGCCAATCAATACATGGGAAGAACTGAAGAGTAGGCTTTTCGAGCGGTATAGGCCGACTAGCGAAGGGAGTATCGGAGCCCGACTACTTCGGATCAAGCAAGATGGAAGCTACACTGACTATGTGAAGAAATTTTTCACCTACTCTGCGCCCTTACCGAAGATGGCTGAAGAGGTGCTGACGAATGCTTTTCTTAATGGATTGGAGCCGGCGTTGCAAGCGGAAGTCATTAGTAGACATCCCAAGGGGTTGGATGAATGTATGAGGGAAGCCCAACTAGTCAACGATCGGAATTTGCTCTTAAAATGGCCTGAGTGAGTTAGGTTTAGTTGGGCCTACTAGCAAGGAAGCCCAAAGCGCATCTGGTAGTAAGGCTTCATCGTCAACGGCAAAATACAGCCCAAAAGGGACCGAAGTTGGAGCGGTCAGACAGGTATCCATACACGTCAAGGCGAATCCAAACCTGGTGAAGAAAGAGGCGCTGGTGAAGCAGTTGTCCGATAGTGAGAATCGGGAGCGCCTGGAAAAGGGGTTATGTTTTCGGTGTAACGACATATATACGCAGGGCCATTGGTGTAAGGTACGTGAAAACCGTGAACCAATGCTATTTATTTCGAATGAAGGGGAAGATGTGGAAGAGGGCCCCAAAACCAGAGCAATGGATGAGGCACCGAAGCTACAACGAATCGAAGTGGTCGAGGAAGTGGAAATATCCCTGCGATAAATTATGGGGTTTCCTAAGAAAGGGACAATGAAACTCAAAGGGGCGATCCTCGATAAGGAGGTCTTGGTTTAATTGATTGTGGTGCTACCCACAATTTTATTAATCAATAATTGATAAACGAGCTGGGGCTGCCAATCAGGATGACTTCGGGGTACAAGGTAGTGGTCGGAAATGGAGAAGCCGTGCAAGGGAAGGGAATCTGTAAGTCTGTAAAACTTTCATTGCAGGGGTTGACGATCGAGGCTGACTTTCTTCCTATGGAGTTGGAGAAAATGGACGTGATCTTAGGTATGCAGTGGTTGGTGACGACTGGTTTCATGGGGGTTAGCTGGTCTTCGTTGTTGATGTGCTTCAAGGAGGGGGAAAACACAGTAGTACTCAGAGGAGACCCATCTTTAACTCGTTCAGAAGTATCCTTGAAAGTATTGGCGTGCGAATGGGAAGAAGAGGATCAAGGTTTTTTGGTGGAATTCCAGAACGTGGAAAGTACGGGCGAAGGCGAAAAGCATGACAACAACCAGATCATATTGTCGGAAATTATCGAAACAGTACTACGGGAGAACGTTGAAATCTTCGAACCACCGGCTGGGTTGCCTCCTCAGAGAGCCATAGACCACCAAATAAATCTGGTTCCTGGACATCCACCGGTGAATGTCAGACCTTACGACACAGCCACCATCAGAAGGAAGAAATAGAAAGGCTGGTGGAAGAAATGCTGCAACCAGACATAATTAGACCGAGTAGAAGCCCGTACTCTAGTCCCGTGTTATTGGTTAAAAAGAAGGACGGAGGCTGGAGATTTTGCGTGGATTATAGAAAATTAAATCAAGCAACCATAGCCGATAAATTTCCAATTCCGGTGATTGAAGAATTATTAGATGAACTTCATGGATCGTCAGTCTATTCCAAGCTTGACCTTAAGTCCGGATATCACCAGATCAGAATGAACGAGAGAGACATTGAGAAGACGACGTTCCAGACACGAGGGCCAATACGAATTTCTAGTGATGCCGTTTTGGGTTAACAAATGCCCCAACTACCTTTCAATCATTGATGAATCATATTTTCCGGCCGTTTCTTCGAAGGTTTGTTCTCGTGTTCTTTGATGATATACTTATCTACAGTCTCGATATTGATACTCCTAAAACACATTTGGCCACCATTTTCAATGTTTTGTGAGATCACAACCTGGTGGTGAATAAAAAGAAGTGCTCCTTTGGCCAAACCCGGATCCAATACTTGGGTGTCTCGAGAGGGAGTGGAGGCAAATGAAGAGAAAGTGCAAGCAATGATAAAGTGGCCGAACCCAAAGAATGTGACGGAATTGAGGGGATTCTTGGGCCTAATGGGAGACTACCGGAGATTTGTCCAAAATTATGGCCAAATTGCAACCCCACTAACACAACTACTTCAGAAAGACCAATTTAAGTGGACTGATCAAGCAGCGAAAGCCTTTGGGGAATTGAAGAAAGCTATGGTGACCATACTGGTATTAGCCTTGCCTGATTTTTCTCTTCCTTTCGTGATTGAAATAGATGCATCCAGTTTTGGAGTGGGAGCGGTGTTGAGCCAGAAAGACAGACCAATTGCTTACTTCAGTCAAAAGCTTTCTCCTCGAGCGCAAGAAAAATCCATTTATGAACGGGAATTGATGGCCGTAGTCTTGGCAATTCAGAAGTGGCGCCATTACCTCATTGGAAACAAATTTGTTGTCATCTCCGACCAAAAAGCATTAAAGTTTTTGTTGGAGCAAAGAGAGGTGCAACCCCAATTTCAACACTGGTTAACCAAGCTCAAGGGATACGACTTCGAAATACTATATCAACTCGGATTGCAAAATAAGGCGGCTGATGCTTTATCACGATTACCTGACAATGGAGTTCTTTTCACTAACATCACCGGCCCTAGTCGACCTCGGAACAGTCCTGAAAGAAGTGGAGAGCGATGAGGAGTTACAAAAAAACATTACCCTACTAAAGGAAGATCCGGAGGGAAAGCCTAAATATAGTTGGCAGCATGGAAAACTCTTGTACAAAGGTTGGCTAGTGATTTCAAAACAGTCCACATTGATACCTTCATTACTGCATACGTTTCATAATCAGTCCTGTGAGGACACTCTAGGTTCTTAAGAACTTATAAGCTAATGTCGGGGGAGCTTTATTGGCAAGGAATGAAGGCAGATGTAAGGCGATATGTAGAACAGTGTGAAGTGTGCCAAAGAAATAAAATGGAAGCGCTAAGTCCAGCCAGATTATTACAACCATTGCCTATTCCGGAGCAGACTTGGGAGGAACTAACCATGGATTTCATTGAAGGATTACTATGTTCTAACGGGTTTAATTCAATTATGGTTGTGGTTGATCGGTTAAGCAAATGCGCCCACTTCATTCCTCTGAAACACCCGTTTCTGCAAAACAAGTAGCTGAATTGTTTATTAGAGATGTCATCAAGGATCACGGTATTCCTAAATCAATAATATCAGACCGAAATAAAATATTCCTCAGCCATTTTTGGAAAGAACGCTTCACTATGACAAGGACGACATTAAAAAGAAGCACGACATTCCATCCACAGACGGATGGTCAAACCGAAAGAGTTAACCGCTGTCTTCAGACTTACCTTCGGTGTTTTTGTAACGAGCAGCCCGCAAGGTGGAATAGGTGGATTCCATGGGCTGAATTGTGGTATAACACCACATTCCACACATCCATCCAGACCACTTCTTATCAAGCAGTATGTGGTAGGAAAGCACCACCAATACTCTGTTACAGCGAGAAGAAAACATCCAATAACACGGTGGAACAACAGTTGATGGCGCGGGATGAGGCAGAAGTAAGAATACGTCCCCGTGGCCTTCAATGAATGAATATTGAAAATCTGGGTTTTTATACAGCCCATAATCCAAGAAATCCAAAGTGGATCAAATTTGTACAATTGATTACTTATCATGTTCTAGAATTAGTTGTATTTTTTGTTTGTTTTGATGTATTTTTTCTTGTTTGATTATTTAGCATATGATTCTCCGATGATTGACTTTTATTAGACTCAATGATAGGTACCTGGAGTGGAAGCTGATGATGTAATTGGCACATTGGCTTTGAGAAGTGTTGCTGCTGGGTGTAAGGTGATAAGATATTTCAGAATGACATAAGGGTCCTTTTGCAATTTATTTTGCATGCTTGCCAAAATTGTACACTGTAATGGGGGTATATTTAATCATCCTCTACTTGATCTTGTTGAGTGTCAAACAGGTTCGTGTAGTCTCCCCTGACAAGGACTTCTTCCAGATTCTATCTCCTTCATTACGTCTTTTACGGATAGCTCCACGCGGGTTTGAGTAAGTGGATTACTTGCTTATTCATTAAAAATGAACTCCACTAATTTTATCAAAGAAATAATTTTTTCCTTATAAATTTGCAGTCATTTTCTCTATGGATTCTAAGGGTAGAATTTACATGTGATACTTTGATGTCATTAATATCTCTCCTTATCGTAGTTGAGAGATTGGCATGTGATTGTTGTCCAAAACAGAACCCCTGTGTATTAAATTTTTTATCCATATTGAAGGACAACAATTAGGCATGTATAAAATGATATCTGGGTTCTTTTGTTCAATATTTGAATAGAAAACTAAAAAATCTGTTTTTCTTTGTTTTTTCTTAAGAGTCGGTGGGAAGATGAGTTTGTTCTAGAGAAATGAGACGTAGGAGGGTTCCATGAGAGTCGGGCTGAGAATATAGCTGAGGGTAGGTGCATGGTCTTCAATAGAGGTTGGGTAGAGGTTCTTGTGTCTGGACTGCATGTAGGGGATAATGGGATTAGCTTGGCAGAGGGTGTAGGGGGTAGGTGTATTTCCTTCATCTTTTTGCTTTCAACGAAGTTCTTTACTTGATCTTTTCTCCTGGGCTATAGCATGGTGCTGGTTTGGAACTCTGGCAGGATTGGTTTTTGCTGCTATGGCTCATTGGCTTTTCAAGATCTTTGGCATTTTTGTTCTTTGATAGAGAAGAGGCTCCGATAGGGGATGCTTAGAGTTAGAGAGAGTGAGGATGTTTAAATGATATAATGCCAAATGAACCTAGTAAAAGTGTAAAATCTTCTCGGGAGGGGGGTTGTCCCCTCTGTTTAGATTCCATTTTTTAAGTTAATTTATGGTATCTTCAACTTCAACATTTACTGAACTCTCTGCCCATTTCTAGGATGGTTTCTTTTGGGTTGGAGGAATTTGCTGAAAAATATGGAGTTCTGCAACCTTCTCAGTTTGTTGATGTGATGTCTTTAGTTGGTGACAAATCCGATAATATTCCAGGTGATTCATGGATCTCTTTTTAAAAACCTCCATAAATTTGTTTTGCACCAATTTCAAAGCAATTCTACTTTGAGCTAGAATTGTGTTGCTGCTGCACTTGGTGATGTAATATGATTGGGATAATTTGGTATATTCAAATTAATTTTGGTTAATTCTTGATTAGTTACCTTTTAGTTACCCAATTAGTTTTTAGTTTCTCTTTAATTATCCTTTTAGGATTCTTCTAATTCTCTATAAATAGAGAGTCCCCCTCTTGTATTAGACAACTTTTGATTAATAATAAAGATTTTGATTTGATTCCTGGAGATTTCTCTCCTTTTAGCATTTAGGCTACATCAAATTGGTATCAGAGCGACTGCATGGGCCAAGATTGACTACCGTTGGTGGAAGATCAGGAAACTCTTGGTGACGATGATCTCAAGAGGAAGTTTTGTGAGTTGTGCTCATTGCCAAACAACACACATCTAATTAGGGGAAACCCTTGAAATTCCAAAAAAGAAAGAAGAAACCGAAGATTTATCAAGATTTTGCAAGAATGACTATTATCGATCAAAGAGGACGTCCAAGAAAAAAATCAGCAGTTGGTATAGGCAAGAAAATCAAATTTACTTCCAAAAACAATGTTGGAGTACTGACTTAAGTAATTCAGAAGAAGAATTCCAACATATTAATTTTGTCCATGCTTGATTTTCTCAAAGAACCTATCATTATCCACATTGGAAATTTGATTAGTGATTCTAGTGACTCCAATGATGTTTCTAAGGTAGCTTGGGACGGGATAAGAAGGCGGCAATACCGAAAAAGGACCCAACGATCCAATCAAACTTATTTTTCAAGAAATCAACGTAAAGATTGGAAGTTATATGAATTAAAGAATCATCAAGAATCATCAAGAATGGATTTTTACAGCCCAAGAAGAATGTTCAAGACTCAAAATCATTCTTTTGGTTATGAAACACGATCAAGAAAATCAGACATCTTGGATCAAGAAAATCAGAAAGAATGGATTTTAAAGTTTGACCTTGAAAAGGCTTTTGATAGAGTGGATTGGGGTTTTCTTGAAAAAACCCTCAAAGAAAGAAACTTCCACCCCAAGCGGACATCTTGGATTTTGGGTTGTATCTCCAATTCAATGTTCTCCATCTTCATTAATGGAAGGCCAAGAGGAAGAATTAAAGCTACAAGGGGAATTAGACAAGGTGACCCCCTCTCTCCCTTCCTTTTCCTTTTGGTTAGTGACTTGCTTAGTGTTTTGGTTGCCAGAATCCAAGAAAAAGGTCTATTTGAAGGCTCTGTGGTTGTGAAAAATAAGACTCAACTCTCCATTCTTCAGTTTGCTGATGATACTTTACTATTTTGTAAGTATGACGAAGACATGCTAGATAATCTTAAAAAATCTATTACTTTGTTTGAGTGGTGCTCGGGGCAGAAAGTTAATTGGGAAAAATCTGCCATTTGTGGGGTAAATATTGAAGATTCACAATTGAGGGCAGTAGCTTCAAGGCTAAATTGTCAACTAGCACACCTTCCTTTCTTATATTTGGGTCTCCCTCTTGGGGGTCATCCAAAGAAATTGATGTTTTGGCAGCCGGTCATTGATAAAGTACACAAAAAACTCGACAAATGGAGAAGATACAACTTATCAAGAGGTGGAAGAGCTACCTTGTGCAATCCAGTCCTTTACAACCTCCCAACCTACTACATGTTCTCTTTTTTGATGCCTAAAAAAGTGATTTCAGCCATTGAAAGGATCATTAGAAATTTTTTTTTTTGGAAGGCTTTAAAGGGGGTAAGTTAAATCATTTAGCAAAGTGGGAGCTAGTCTCTAAAAAACAAGCAGTTGGGGGGCTCGGACTTGGAGGCTTAAAAGCTAAAAACGTGGCTTTACTAGCCAAATGGGGTTGGAGGTTTCTAAAAGAGCAACCCTCCCTGTGGAGTCAAGTTATTACAAGTATTCATGGTAGCAGCCAATTTGGTTGGCACACTTCTGGCAAGGTTCATTGCAGTCTTCGAAGCCCGTGGATAAGTACTTCAAGATCTTCGTTGAATTTTGAGAATTTGGCAGCTTTTAAGTTGGGAAATGGAACCAGAATTGCATTTTGGCAGGACCCTTAGCTGGATTCTTTTCATCTAAAAGACAGATTTCCTTCCCTTTTTGGCTTAACAACACTTCCCAACGGGTCAGTATCACACTTTGGGGATTATCATACCTCCTCATGGACACTCAATTTCAGAAGAGCCTTAAAAGATGATGAGAGTCTAGAGTTCCAATCCCTATTAGCATTGTTGGTTAAGCAAAAATTATTCAATAGGGAAGACACTCGCATTTGGTCCCTTGAGAATAATGGCTCTTTCTCAGTTAAATCACTGGTTAATCACCTTTCTGTGACTACCCCAATTTCAGCCAGTCTACAAAAGGGCCTTTGGAAGTCCAACAGCCCTAGGCGAGTTAATATAACAGTTTGGATAATGCTTTTTGGAACCTTAAATTGTTCCTCGGTGCTGCAAAAAAAGCTGCCTTGCTACTCTATCTCCCCCAATTGGTGTATCCTTTGTAGATCAGCTGAAGAAGACCTTCAACACCTATTCTTTGACTGCTGTTTTGCTTTCAATTGCTGGAAAGATTTCCTTAATTGCTTCAACCCCTCTTGGGTCTTTGATATTTCATTTAGCAGCAATGTGCAACAACTAAGAAATACTCCTATGGATTAATGTGGTGAAAGCAGTGCTAGTTGAAATCTGGTTTGAAAGAAACCAAAGAGTGTTCAATGGGAAGGAAACTCCTTGGTTTGCTCGTTTTGAGGCGGCTAAACTCAACGCTTCTCTTTGGTGCTCCCTTTCTAAATGCTTTGAAGCCTATTCTTTGCAAGACATAAGCTTAAATTGACAGACGTTCTTTCATTTGGAAGATTAACTGATGCTCCGATGATAGTGACAGCAACTTATCTTTCCTTAGTTTTCTTAACTGTCTTAATTTCCTTGATGTACTATAGGTCTTTGTAGCTTAGTTCTTTGCAACTTTAGTTTGTGAAGCTTTTCCTTGTATTGTCTCATTAGAATGCTCTTTTGTTATCCTTTGACGACTTTTCATCTATGGTGGATATGATGAGGGTGTTAAGGGGGTGTCAACCTAGTTGAGATGCCCGGGTGCGCCTACTGATCTTTTGGTTTCTTGCTTGGTTTCTTGCTTGGTTCTTTGTATTAGTCTTTATTCACAAAGTACTCACCTCTTGTACTAAATTTTATTGATTAATAAAGGCGGTTTCCTTTTTTTAAAAAAAAAAAAAAAAAACTATCAATTCATTTGCAAGAGTTCAAGAATGGATTGATTTCATATACCTAAGAAAAAATAAAGGAATCATGGTTGGAAAATTTTCAAATAGAAAATCTTGAAAATAAAATTGAAGAAAAACAAAAATTTGAAGATGTTGCTTTGGAAATTGTTTCAAGTGAAGAAGAAAAATCCAACGAAGACGACGGAAAAGAAGTATCAACCACCGAGCAAGAACGACACATTGATTGCGATGGAAATGGATCACCAAACTGTCGAAGAACTTGATGCGAATGATAAAGAAGACGTGATTCTTGAACGATTCTCTTTGGAAGGTGGTTTTTTTTAGTGATTGGTCCTTTGAATACGGTTTTGAATGAGCTTGAAGGAAGCATCCTTTTTGGGTTTATGGCCGATGAAGAAGTTCATCTTTTGGTAGCAATATTGAACTTTTTGTATCAAATTTATCCCTTTGATCATAATATTTTTGTTCAAAATGTAGGAGGTTGGTATGGTCATACTTCATTGAACAAGATTATTTAATTCCTTGTTTGTTTCATAAAATTTTTCTTTTTAAAACTCGAGGATGAGTTTTTTTTTTTTTTTTTTTTTTTTTTTTGGAAGGGTAGAATGATGTAAGAAGAATAGGGGATGATTGGGTAATTAGGTAATATTCTAGGTTAATTCCCTTTTTACCCCCACTTGTAATAAAACTCTATAAATAGGAACCTTCCCCTCTTGTATCAAACACATTATTCATTCTAATAAAAGATTCACAATCTTGATTCTTGGAGATCTCTCTCCTTTTAGCATTTAGGTTGCATCAAATGGGTATAAGAGCAACTGAAAAGACTTCAAGAACCTCAAGGAATAATTTTAAATTTTCCAGCAAGAAACCAATATTTTAATCATCCCATTAGAATTAATGAAAACCAACACTTGGGAAGAGATTTTGGAGGTCAATTCTCAAGATATTTCTTGGTGTTCATTGTGTTATAATATGTATTTATATTGTAATTATAATTAGCTGTCCTTTATTGTAATTTTATATCTCCTAGATTAGGGTTTCTTAGTTGCGTATATATATATGTATCTTCAGCCTGATGAAGGGAATAAAATCATTATTCTCTCTAGAACTATTGAGTACATGGTACCAGAGTAGGCTAGGGTTTAGAATTTTCGTTGGACGGCTATGTTAGGGTTTACGCTTCTCACAAGGTTAGGGTTTGAGTTGATTCATCAAGTTTGAGTGGCCATTTGTCTACACCACCCATCCCAGGAGAAGCGTTGTCGCCATCCGATCAAGTCTGCCGTTGTCAGTCGCCAGAAACGTCTGCGCGTGAAGCTCACGCGTTGCCACTCTGATTCTACTCTGTCGCCACACTCCAGTGCGTGGGACCACTTCTCCACGTTCTATCAGTTAGGTTCTTCTTGGCTCATCTTTTCTGATTGTTCTGTGCATTTGGTTCCATTGAAATCTACTCAATTATGAGTTATTTGGAAAAAATACCCTTTTGTGCTTAGGGTTTGTTGTTGTTTTGTTCAATTTGGAGCTATTTTGTTCTTTTGGTTCACCTTTGATTTCGATTTTGGTTTGTTCTTTTCGCTCGTGAGATCTACAAACTGTTTATTAGCTCATAATGGATGAAGTAAAGCATATATGGTAGTATCTAATGCAATTCCGCTATCATCGAAGATAATTGAACACAAGTTAAATGGATCGAATTACTATGATTGGCGTCGGACAATTCAATTTTATTTGCTTAGTACAAATATGGATGATTATATGACTGAGGAGCCACCAAAATATGAAAATAAAAAGGCTTGGCTTCGTGATGATGCTCGACTTTATCTTCAAATTAAGAATTCTATTGAAAGTGAGGTTGTTGGTTTGGTAGATCATTGTGATTCTGTGAAAGAACTCTTAGAATTCTTGGAATTTCTATACTTTGGAAAAGAACACGTTCATAGAATGTTTGATGTCTGTATGCAATTCTTTTGAACTGAACAGAAAACAGAATCTATTACAAGTTACTTTATGAGACTTAAGAAGACAGTTGCTGAACTTGCTTTACTATTGCAGTTTATTCCCGATATCAAAGTTCAACAAGCTCAGCGAGAAAAGATGGTTGTTGTGACACTTTTTAATGGACTTTTACCTGAGTTTGGAATGGTTAAAACACAGATTCTTTCTGATTCTGCAATTCCTTCATTAGAAGAAGCCTTCAGTCATGTTTTTCGTATTGAGAGTTCTCAATCTAATTCGCCTGTTTCTCAATCTCACAATGCTCTTATGAGTAAGAATAATAATAACTCTCGCGGTACTTTAGGGATGACTAACAATTTTCAGAAGCCTAGTTATGATAATCGAATATCAGATTCTTAGGAGATCGTCTGTCACTATTGTCGTAAGTCAGGACATATGAAACGTGATTGTCGAAAGTAGTTGTATAAGACTCAACAATCTCAACATGCTCAGATAACTTCCACCAGGCTGAGAAGTCTGTTACCATCTCTGCTGACGACTTTGCTAAATCTCAAGTATTCCAGGAATCCTTATAGGCATCTTCTTCCTTAGTTCTATTGCCAACATTGCCGAGGCAGGTAATATGAAATGTCTTCTTACATCATCTACCAAATGGGTCATAGACTCTGGTGCCACCGCTCATATGACAGGTAATTCTAACTTATTTTCTATGCCTTTGTCTTCTGTCTCATCTCTGTCTGTCACTTTGGCAGATGGATCAACCTCCTCTATTCTTGGATCCGACACCATTTCTCTCACTCCATCACTTTCTTTGTCCTCTGTATTACATTTACCCCAATTGTCTTTTAATTTAATTTCTATTAGCTAGCTTACTTGTGACCTTAATTGTTTTGTCTCCTTTTTTTCCTGGTTATTGCTTGTTTCAGGATCGTACGACGAAGAAGATTATTGGTAGAGGACATGAGTTGGGGGGTCTTTACATTTTTTACCATCAGATACCGAAAGCTATGGCTTGCTCTGGAGTTTTTTTTTTTTTTTTTTTAAAAAAAAGAAAACGAGCCTCTTTATTAGGAAAATAAAATGAGATTAATGCTCAAGGGACAAGAGAATTATACGAGGAGCATGAATACATATCAGAATGAGACAAAACAAAACAAAACTAAAATGAAAGGATCAGGAGGCACATCCGGGCATCTCAACTAGGTTGACACCCCCTTAGCGCTCTCATCATGTCCATACAACAGTACTAAGGCCAAAGAAATACGAGAAAAGTGATACAAAGAGAATTCGAAAATAAAATCTAGACAAAATGCCTAAGGAGCATGGGAGATGAAAGCCTACCAATTCAAATTTATATCTTATATAGAGAAGTCTTCGAAGTCACTACTTAAAGAGCACCAAGCTGAAGTGTTTCTTCGTGTTGGGTCAAACCGAGCCCTCCAACAAGTTTCTTTATTATGGAAAATTCTTTGATTTCTTTCAAACCATAGGTCTGCTAGAATAGCCTTAACCATATTGATCTAAAGTAATCTTGGTCTCTTTTTAAGAGAGGGGGCCCAATAAAAGATGAAGTACATTACCTCTAAAATTGTCTCCGAATACCCCAACAAAGTTAAAGTTGTAGAAAAAAGACCACCAACAACTTTCTGAGTATGGGAAATTGAAGAAGAGGCGTTGCAAGTCCTCCTCTGCCTTTTTGCATAAAGAACAAATAGAAGGCGATAAATAGGCCGATTGAAGTTTTCTTTACATAACCGAGGAGCAGTTTAAGAGTCCAAAAAGCATTATCCAAACCAGATCTGAATGTTGACTCTCCTCGGGCTCTTTGTCTTCCATAGAGCCTTGAAAAGGCTTTTATCCATTGGGAACGAAGGGGAGAGATGAGTGGTGAGAGGCTTAATTGTGAAGAAGCTTGATGCTTCCAAAGACCATGATCTGAAATCTGGGCTGGCTGAAATTGTCCTTCCTGAGAGGAGTAGTAGCAAGGCCTGAAATTGTATTATTTCCTCATCTTTAAGCAAACGATGAAAAACAATGGACCAAGAGCTCAGAGAATGATCCCAATAAGAAGCTATGGAACTCCTTGGCAACAAGGTGATTCTAAATTGTAAAACTCTTAGGTTTGAGAAAGAATCAGAATGCTCTATTCATTCACCAAAGATATGAATATATACAAGTGTACAAAGCATAGAAAAGGAAAATATCACAAAATATTTACAAGAATGGAAAACCCTAACTATAGAATTATAACACTACCCCTCAAATTGGAGCATATATGTTAATCATGCCCAACTTGTTACATAGATAATCTATACGTCTTCCATCCAATGCTTTCGTGAAGATATCTCCTAATTGTTCTCCAGTCTTCACATATCCTGTAGATACCAACCCTTGTTGAATTTTCTCTCGTACAAAATGACAATCAACTTCAATATATTTAGTCCTTTCATGAAATACTGGATTAGACGCAATATGAAGTGCTGCTTGATTATCACACCACAACTTTGTCGGTGTGGTGATTTCAAATCCCAACTCAACAAGAAGTTCATATATCCAAATCAATTCACACACAGATTGTGCCATTGCTCTATATTCTGATTCTGCACTTGAACGTGACACCACATTTTGTTTCTTACTCTTCCAAGAAATCAAATTACCACCAACAAAAACACAATACCCTGAGGTTGATCTTCTATCTTCTTTAGATCCTGCCTAATCAGTGTCTGAGAAACATTCAATATTAGTATGACCATAATCTTTATATAATAAACCACGCCCAGGAGCAACCTTCAAATAACAAAGAATCTGTTCCAATGCAGCCCAATGATCAATTGTAGGGCATGACATGTACTGACTCACAATACTTACTGAATAGACTATGTCGGTTCGAGTCACTGTAAGGTAATTAAGTTTTCCCACTAACCTCCTATATCTTTCAGGATCTTTTAGCAATTCTCCATCTTTTGTAAGCTGTAAGTTGGGCATCATTGGGGTACTACATGGCTTAGCCCTAGCTTTCCTGTTTCAGTCAACAAGTCAAGTACATATTTTCTCTGTGATAATAGAATTCCTTTCTTGCTTCTTATTACTTCAATTCCTAAGAAGTATTTCAACATGCCCAAATCTTTTGTATGGAATTGACTATGAAGAAAGGTTTTTAGAGATTGGATACCTAAAACATCATCACCAATAATCACAATATCATCCACATATAGGACTAACAAGATGACACCACCCTCAGTTCTCTTAAAAAAGACTGAATGATCTGACATGCTCTTCCACATTCCAAAGCTTTCAATCAACTGACTAAATTTACCAAACCAAGCTCGTGGGCTCTGCTTTAATCCATACAAGGATTTACGAAGGCGACACACCGTTCCATTCTCCCTCTGAGCAACAAACCCTGGTGGTTGCTCCATATACACCTCTTCTTGAAGATCACCATGAAGAAATTCATTTTTAACATCAAGCTGATGTAAAGGCCAATGATTGATTGAAGCTAATGAAATAAACAACCTCACAGATGCCATTTTTGCTATAGGAGAAAGTATTAGCATAGTCAACGCCATAAGTTTTTGTGTAGTCTTTCGCTACGAGGCGCGCTTTTAATCGAGTAATAGAACCATCAGAATTGACTTTAACTGCAAACACCCATTTGCAACCGATAGCCTTCTTTCCTGTAGGAGAGAAACTAAATCCCAAGTACAATTATCATCTAAGGCAATCATCTCCTCCACCATTGTGGCACACCAACCAGGATGAGACAAAACCTCATGAACAGTTTTTGGGATGGATATAGACTCTAAGGATGCAATGAATGAACATGTGGAAGGCGACAAATGGTTATATGAAACAAAAGAGGAAATAGGATGAGCACATGTACGTTTACCCTTACGAAGAGCAATAGGAAGATCATCACCCGTTTCTGGATCCAATGACGAAGAAGACTCTGGTACAGGGCATGGAATTGGAGGAGGCTTTCGTCGAGTATAGACCTTAACGATGGGAGGAAGAGTAGAGATAGTCACAGGTAGAGATGAATCAGGAAGAGGATCAGAAGGAGAAATAACTGTGTAGACAAGGAAATCATCCTCTAATTCCTTATGCTCCCCCTGACTCTTATTCGAAGAGAAAGACGGTGATGAAAAAAATGGGGTATGTTAAAAAAACGTGATATCAGGAGAGACTAAATATTTATTTAGACTAGGACAATAACACCGATACCCCTTTTGGACATAGGAATAACCAAGGAAAATACATTTTAAGGACTTTGGATCCAGCTTGGTATGCTGAGGCCGAACATCCCGAACAAAGCAGGTACAACCAAATATTTTGGGTGGAATGAGAAACAAATGTTGCTTGGGGCATAAAGTACGAAAAGGTATCTCAACCTTAAGAATGGAAGAGGGCATGCGATTTATTAAGAAACAAGCTATGGAAACAGCATCAGCCCAAAAGGATTTTGGAACATGCATCTGAAACATCAATGCTCTGGCTGTCTCAAGGAGATGACAATTTTTTCGTTCTGCAACCCCATTTTGAGATGGAGTATCAACACAAGAAGATTGATGAAGAATGCCATGGGAGTTACGAAAATGAGAAAGTAACTCGGAACGACTTTTCATTAAATATAACCACGTAACACGAGAATAGTCATCGACAAATGTAACAAAATACCTAAACCCTCCTTTGGACTCAACAGGACATGGACCCCAAACATCAGAATGGACTAATTCAAAAGGAGCACTAGCTCGTTTATTGACTTGAGGATACAAACTCAAACGATGAAATTTAGTAAAGTGACGCGACTCACAATCTAAAGAAGACAAATGTTGAAGTTGTGGATGAAGACTCTTCAACACAGAGATAGACGGATGACCCAAACGACAATGCTCTTCAAAGGGAGACGACACGCTAGAGCATGTGATGACCATAGGTGTTTGTGGTTCAAAGATGTAAAGACCTCCAAATTCCCGCCCTTTCCCAATTGTCTGTTTCGTCGTAAGATCCTGAAATAAGCAATAACCAGGAAAAAAGGAGACAACAATGAAGATCACGATTGAGTTTACTGACCGAAATCAAATTAAACGAGAAATTTGGTAAATTTAAAACTGATCACAAAGAAATTGATTCAGTGAGATGGACGGTTCCTGATCCTAAAACAGGAGTGGAAGTTCCATCAACTATAGTGATATTAGGTGAAGAGGTAGATGTACAAAGGTTAGAGAATAAACTGGGGTTACCTGTCATATGGTCTGTAGCGCCAGAGTCAATGACCCATTTTGACGTGGAGGAAAGAAGGCATTTAGAAATGTTACCTGTCTTTGCAATGGTCGTAATGGGAGTAGAAGATGATGCCCTCAATGACTCTTGATACTACTGAAATTTAGCAAACTCCTCTGCAGAAATGGTAATTGACTTGTCAAGATTATCAGGAGTAGACTCAACATGTGCAGAGGGTGATAGCATCCTCTGACCCTTATTCAGCAATCTTCTACATTCATGTTTCGTATGGCCAGGTTTATGACAATAATAGCAAACAACACCTCCTGGATTTGATCTCCATGAATAGTAGTTGGATCCATTCAACTTGTGTTCAGTTACTTTTGACACCATAGGAACAATCTCAGACATTATTGGTTTCTTATTAGCCATTACCTAAAAAAATAGACACCGGACAGTAGAGAATCAAACCGTAATTTACCGAAGAGATATCTTTACAAGCAATGAGTATATCTATATATCCCAAACAAACATACCACCAAGAAGAGCCAACAACACTGAGGAAACCCACAAAAGACGGACGAAAAAAAAACGGTGCACGTGCCTACAAACGTCGGTGCGTGGACGGACAATAGGTTGGAACAAGCGGCGCGTGAGCCTCACGCACTGGTCAGATAGCAACCGGACTTTGGGGTTTTGTAGATCGGCGGCTGGGCTCCTCGTTGGACTGCGCGGTGTCAAAAAAAAAACTACTTTTTTTTTTCCGCCGGCAGTGGCGGCTAACGATGGCAAACGAACCGAAGACGGCGACTGTGAGCAAAAGTGTAAACTCACCTCTCCACAAAACCCTAAACGTATCACAAACGGGTTCTAAATTCTCAAACCCTAAGGTTCACAAAATCTTAAGTTTGTTTAGAGAGCTCTGATACCAAGTAAAACCCTTAGGTTTGAGAAAGAATCAGAATGCTCTATTCATTCACCAAAGATATGAATATATACAAGTATACAAAGCATAGAAAAGGAAAATATCACAAAATATTTACAAGAATCGAAAACCCTAACTATAGAATTATAACAAACAAACTTGGATAGAGGGTAGACAAAGGGATTGAGTCAATCCAAGGATCTGACAAAAAAGCAATTCGAGTGCCATCCCCAAGAATGAAAGAAGCCAAAGACTCCACTTTTGACCAGCTTCTTGAGATATTAATCCAAGGGCTTCTCAAACTATTCCCACATTTGCCCGATGAGTGCCAGTTGAAAGGGCCTTTCCCATGGATGCTTGCGGTCACTTGTCTCCAAAGGGAGTTTTCCTCCACCATATAATGCCAGCCCCAATTTTAAGCCCACCCAAGCCGAGACCTCCATCACTTAAAAGACTGAGAGATAATGCTCCAATTTACCAGATGGTTGATTTTGTTTCCTTTGTGACCTTCCCAAAAGAAATTTCGAATTAACCTTAGGTGCATAGGGTTGCCCTTCCTCCTCTTGAGAGATTAAATCTTTTACATTTATCCAATTTTTTATGGACCTTTTCTATCACTGGCTGCCTCTGGAGTTACATCCCCGTTTGAAGTCCATTGTCGTTTGGGTCATTCAGCATTGTTTGTGTTGAAGAAACTTTATCCAGAATTTCGTTCCTTATCGTCTTTGAATTGTGATTTGTGTCAGTTTTCTATATTTCATCGTCTTAGTTCTAGTCCTAGTGTTCATAAACGAGCTAGTGCTTCTTTTGAGTTAGTCCATTATGATATTTGGGGTCCTTGTTCAGTCGTGTCCCTAATAGGTTTTCGTTACTTTGTTACTTTTGTTGATGATTATTCTCGTATGACTTGGTTATACTTAGTGTTTTTAAATGCCCAAGGCGCCTTAAGGCGCAATGTCCCTCTGGAGCCTAGGCGCAAGGTGCACAAAAAAGCCCGGGCTTCTTTTTTGTGAGGTGCACTATATATAAAAATATTATATTAAAAAGAGAGTATAATTGAAGTGGAAATATGGAAAAAAAGGGACCCAGACACAAGAAATTTTGCATTTAGGTTTGGTAACTTGATCCTTTTAGTTAATAAGGAAGGAAAACCTTTAATTATTACTATTTTTTAAAAATAATTGAAAAGCCCCAAGGAGCAAGGCTTTGATCCTTGGGGCTTCACAAAAGGCGCACGCCTAAGGCGTGCCTTATTTTGTGAGCCTCGCTTTTCTAAGGCAAGGCGCCAGACCTGCACCTTGGGCCTATGCGCGCCTAGGTGCGCGCCTGAGAGGGCTTTTTAAAACACTGGTTATACTTAATGAAAAATCATTCTTAGTTATTGTCTCATTTTTGTGCTTTTCATGCCGAGATTCGAAATCAATTTAACGTCTCTATCAAAACCTTGCGAACTGATAATGTTGGTGAATATTTCTCTCATGTACTTAGATCTTACTTATGTGGTCACATCATTCATCAATCCTCTTGAGCAGACACTCCATCTCAAAATGGAGTTGCTGAAAAAAAGAACACACACCTCCTTGAAACAGCCCGCGCCTTATCCTTTCAAATGCGTGTTCCAAAGCAATTTTGAGCTGATTCTATATCTACTGCTTGCTTCTTGATTAATAGAATGCCTTTCTCTGTCCTCAATGGAGAGATTCCTCATCGTACTCTTTTTCCTACGAAATCTTTGTTTTTTGTTGCTCCTAAGATCTTTGGCTGTGTTTGTTTTGTTCAGGATATTCATCCAAATCGTACCAAATTAGATCCGAAATCTTTGAAATACATTTTCTTAGGTTATTCTCTTGTTCACAAGGGTTATCGTTGTTATTGTCCTACTTTGAACAAGTTTCTCATATCTCCTATTGTTACATTTTTCAAAGATATACCCTTTAGTCCATCACCGTTGAGTCTGTGTTAGAGGGAGGATGTAGATCTTTTTATCTATGAGATTACATCTTCTACATCATCCTCTCTCCACCTTCCTCTGTGTCTCTTCCTTCTGACCCTCCGGTTACTCGAGTCTACTCCAGGCGTCCTCCACAGCCATCTTCAGACCCACGTCCTCCACCACTGGCTTCTTCGACATCTGATCCGGGACTGAGTGATGATCTTCCCATTGCCCTTCGAAAAGGTAAACACACTTGTACTTACCCTATTTCTTCGTTTGTTTCGTATAACCAGTTGTCTTCTCCCACTTATTCCTTTATTATATCTCTTGATTCCACCTCTATCCCTAACTCTATTAATGAAACTTTATCTCATCCCGGGTGGCGTAGTGCAATGATCGAGGAGATGACTGCTTTGGATGATAATGGTACTTGGGATCTCGTTTCGCGTCCAGTTGGAAAGAAAGCTATTGGGTGTAAATGGGTGTTCGCTATAAAGGCCAATCTCGATGGAATAGTGGCTCGGTTGAAAGCTCGTCTTGTTGCCAAAGTTTTTGCCCAAATCTATGTGACTGATTATTCAGATACATTTTCTTCTGTTGCTAAATTAACTTTCATTCGACTGTTTTTATCGATGACTGCTATTCACAATTGGCTTTTGCATCAACTTGACATTGAGAATGCTTTTCTTCATGGTGATCTTCAAGAGGAAGTCTATATGGAGCAACTACTTGGGTTTGTTGCTAAGGGGGAGAATGATAAGTTGTGTCGCCTTGAAAAATATTTCTATGGACTAAAACAAAGTCCTTGAGCATGGTTTGGGAAGTTTAGTCAAGCACTCGAATGTTTTGGTATGAAGAAAAGTAAGTCCGATCATTCTGTTTTCTATCAACGATCTGACAATGGTATTGCTTTGCTTGTTGTATATGTTAATCATATCGTTATCGCTGGAAATGATGTATCAGGTATATCCTCTCTCAAGACTTTTCTCCAGGGTCAATTTCATATCAAAGATTTGGGACCATTGAAGTATTTCTTGGGTATTGATGTAATGAAAAGCAAGAAAGATATTTACCTATCCCAATGAAAATACATACTTGATTTGTTGTCTGAGACAGGTAAACTAGAAGTCAAACAATGTAGTACTCTGATGATACCAAATTTGCAACTTGCTAAGGAAGGAGGATTGTTTAAAGATCTTGAGAGATATAGAAGATTAGTTGGAAAGTTAAACTATTTAACAGTGGCACGACCTGACATTGCGTATTCTGTGAGTATTGTGAGTCAATTATGTCGTCCCCGACTGTGGATTATTGGGTTGCAGTTGAAAAAATCCTATGTTATCTAAAAGCTACACCTAGACGTGAGATCTTATATATAGATCATGGTCATACAAGGGTTGAATATTTTTCAGATGTTGATTGGGCTAGATCTCGAGAAGATAAGAGATCAACCTCTGGATTTGTGTTTTTTTAGGAGGAAACTTCGTATTGTGGAAAAGTAAGAAACATAATGTATTTTCTCGTTCGAGTATTGAGTCAGAATATAGAGCTATGGCACAATCTGTGTGTGAAATAGTGTGGATACATCAATTTTTCTCTGAGATGGGCTTCAGTGTTACTTTGCCAACTAAACTATGGTGTGATAATCAAGTTGTTCTCCATATTTCATCCAACCTAGTATTTCATGAACGAACTAAACATTGACGTGGACTATCATTTTATTCGCGAGAAAATACAAGAAAGGTTGATATCTACAAGATATGTGAAGATTGGAGAACATTTGGGAGATATCCTTACTAAAGCAGTAAACGGAGGAAGAATAAGCTATGTGTGCAACAAGCTGGACATAATTGACATATTTGCTCTAGCTTGGGGGGGAGTGTTATAATATGTATTTATTTTATAATTATAATTAGTTGTCATTTATTGTAATTTTATATCTCCTAGATTAGGGTTTCTTAGTTGCCTATATATATGTATCTTCAATTTGATTAAGGGAATAAGATCATTATTCTCACTAAAACTATTGAGTACAACTATAACAATTGGCGAATGTTATCTATAGTTGAAGCTTGTGATACAACTCTCGATTGAAAAGAGAGGCAGCATTCAGAGGAGTAGAAAATTCAGAATCCATTTTGTCCTATGAAGATCTTTTCAGGAACACAAGAGGTCTAAATGACTCTTCTAAACAATGGGTGTGCAAACGAGAATTAAGGAATATAAATCCTGATATGGTACTGATCCAGGAAGCAAAAAGAGAAAGCTTTGATATCGATATCGACTTCATTATAGCCTTATGGAGCTCGAAAGATGTTGGACGGGTGTGTGTTGAAGCCTATGGCAGATCTTGTGGCATATTAACAATGTGGGATGAAAGCAAGATAGCGGTTACTGAAGTTCTCAAAGGAGGCTATTCTTTGATGGTGAAATGTACAACTATTAACAAAAAAGTTTGTTGGATCACAAATGTATATGGGCCGATTGATTACAAAGAGAAAAAAATCATTTGGCCGGAGCTTTCTTCCATCTCCTCCTACTGTGCAGAACCATGGTGCCTAGGCAATGATTTCAACATGACTCGAAGGGCTCAGGAACGATTCCCTGTGGGAAGAGTAACGAAAGGAATGAGGAAATTTAGTAATTTCATAGATGAGGCAAATTTGTTGGAAATTCCTGTCCAAGGCCGATTCACATGGTCCAGAGAAGGAAGTGTGGTTTCTCACTCACTTATCGACCAGTTTTTAGTATCAAATGGTTGGGATGAGGCATTTGAAAATACTGAAGTTACAAGAAAGGTACGCACTGTTGAGTGGGGCCCTTCACCCTTTCGATTCTGCAATAGCTGGTTGCTAAATAAGGATTGCCGGGTAATTGAAAGACATTTGAGCCGTAGTAACAATCAAGATTGGGTTGGCTTTGTCATATCCTCAAAAGTAAGGAGTCTAAAGAATGTTTTAAAGAAATGGCATGCGGATTTTAAGGGCAATCAAAGAAAACAGGAAGAAAGATTTCTTGAAGAAATTAGCAAAAGAGACAGCTTGGCAGAAAATTCTGAATCCTCTTCAGCGGAGATCGATCTGAGAATAGCTTAATCAAAAGTGCAAGTTGAATTGGTTGAATTTGGGAGACGAAAATACCAGTTTTTTCCCCTGGTTCTTAGCAGCTGGAGAAAGCACTGTGGAAAACTAAAAGCCCTCGGCGAGTTAACATCTTAGTGTGGATAATGATGTTTGGAGAGTTGAACTGCTCCTCTGCGATGCAAAAGAAGCTGCCCAACCATTGTCTATCTCCACAAATTTGCCCTCTTTGTATGGCAGATACGGAGTACCTGCAACATCTTTTTTTTTGTTTGCTGCTATGCAGAACAATGTTGGCTGAGATTGTTCTCGATTTTTAACTTGAAATGGGTCTTTGGAAACCATTTTCGCTCTAACATTTTGCAAATCTTGATGGACCCTCCTTTGAAGAAGATGGCTAAATTGTTATGGTTCAATGCGGTGAAATCATTGCTGGCTGATCTTTGGTTTGAAAGGAATCAACGGGTCTTCTATGACAAGGGGGTGACTTGGTTTGAGCGTTTTGAGACAGCCCAGCTTAACGCCTCGTCCTGGTGCGCACTATCCAAACATTTTGCATATTTTTCAATTCAAGAATTGTGCTTAAACTGACTGGCCTTCGTTTCTCCAGCTTCTTAGAAGTTCACTGTATCACGGTCTTTAGTAGTATTTTTGGATGTTCTGTGTACTGTTGGTAGATTAAGTTTTGTGGCTTTGTTCGTTTGTCATTAGTTTATTATGTTGGTGAGTTGTAATCTATTCATCGGATATTTGATCGTATTTGTTTATTCTTTAGGATGATTTGGATATGATGAAGGTGTTAAGGGGGTGTCAACTTAGTTGAGATGCACGAGTGCACCTCCCGATCCTTAGTTTTTATTGCTCGTTGTTTTCTTATTGTATATTGTGCTTTGTCTCATTTCATTATCTAATGAAGAGATTGTTTCCTTTTTTGAAAAAAAAATTAAATTTACTATAACCCAACCGATTAACTAAGTTTATGACCTTGTGCTAGTTAGGATTAGGCGAAGTTTCCCAACTAACCAAGGACTGAAAATATAGCGGTAGACCGCATTTCCATCGTTACTAGTTTACAATGTCTTTTATCAACTTTATGGTGATTGATGTTCTCATAACTCTAAATGCAGGAGTGGATGGAATTGGTAATGTCAATGCTGTGGAACTTATCATTAGATTTGGTGAGTAGGTTTAAGAGAGCAATGCCTTCCCCAGAGAATTGTGGACTACAATTTATTCAATCTCATGTTTGCTTACCTTCTGTATTTTACACTAGATTTGGTGAATGCCTGTCTTACAGCTGCCTATTAAATTCAAAGAAATAACAAATCCTATAAATCAGGAGATATTTTTCTTAAAAAAAACAATTGTAAGTCGGGAGATAATTTTTCCATCCGGATACAAGTCCTAAACTATTAAGGTTATAAATGAGTATAAATCTTCAACTCTTTTATATTTCAAATAAGCGTGAACATGTGAGATGAATAATAAAATATTTTGGCAATTTGATTTTAGTTTCTCCTGGCATCTTTTCAAAATGGCAGTTTCAACTTGTAATCTTATGTTTGAGATATCCTTTTTTTCCCTCTTTTTGATTTGATGGAATAAAAATATTCATGGGAAAAATATTAAAAGAATGGACATGGAGGAGAAATCCTGACTAAAAGAATTTAAAAAATATATAACCTATTTAAAACCCTTACTGCAATAGTTTTGAATAGATTTTGTATTTTGTGTTTGGGGCTGTGTGCGCGTGTTTTCTATTTTAAAATTGTTGGGAGTTAAAAGACTTCCATTGTAATTTTTCATTCCATCCATGGAAAATTGTTTCCTTGCAAAAAATAAAATAATGATAATAATAATATTAGTAACAATAAACACTTTCCGCAAAAGTAATCCTAAAATCTCAGAAGAAAAAAGAAGAAGAAGAAGAAGTGATTGACCGTAGAAGGTAAAAATTAGAACTGTATTAGTGAAATAAAATGAGAATGCCGTGGTACTATACTTTTGTGTTTATTATATTTCTAATCTTTGTCCTTTATTCTGTTGGCTGTGGTGCCTGAAATCTGATGGTTTGCGTGTACTTATTTACAAATTCTTACTGGTCAGGCACGTTAGAAAATTTGTTGCAACATGTTGATCAAGTGGAAGATGAACGTATTAGGAAGGTATGTCTATTATAGAGTACAATAACTGACTTCTGAAACAAAATATTTAAGAAAACACTTGGATTATTTTCAGTGTATTAGATGGGGCAAGCTTATGCAGTTAATGAATTTTATTAATTTAGTCATGTTGTTCAGTGCTGGACTTGATTCCATTCAGCCTTCTAGATGTCTGGATCGAAGTCAGACTTATAAAACAATTCTGATAAAAAAGTTCTAGGAAACAGACTTATTTTTTCAAAACAGAAACAAAATTATAATCAAAGGGGCTTAAATAATCTCAGTTATGTTTGAAGTCAGTTTTATATGTGTATATATTTTTTTCCCCTTTTCTTTCTAGTTTATGTGTAATCAGATTTGTTTGTGGAACCTAGCTGATACGAAGCTCCTTATTTCACCCTTAATGACTGAATTTTATTAAAGTTGGTCGAGAACTAATCATTCACTCAAGATTATGAAAATACTTCTTTTATCTGGTCCCGAACAAGTTATCCTCCCCTGCTAATAAAATCAGTTAAAATTGGAATTCTATTAAATAATTTCTCTTTCTTATTTTTCAATATGACAATTATGTATCCTAAATTAGAAGAAAAACCTATTACATAAAAGGAAAAAATCCAACCATAATTGTTGGTTTGGTTGTAAATACATATGCTGATTAGCCGTAAAATCAATGAGGATTTTATTTTAGGGATACTATCTTTTTATGTATTAAGCCTTCTTCCTATACAAGAAGGTCATGTATCTTATGGTTAATTATTGCAATACAAAATATCTTATTCCATTCAAGCCAAGTTGGTACAGAGCTGGGGAATTAAAAAAAAAATGAAAAATAAAGATAAAGATAAAGAAAACAAGAAAAGAAGAAAACCCTAGTTGTTCTTTCAACATCAAACCCTAGTTTATGTTTTATACTAAAAGAAGACTCAATCAAACAAGAAAATACCAAATAGCTGACTCGTCACTGATCTAATCTCAAACTCTAAGGGATGGTTCTCAAACTCTAGATAACCAACCTTCCACTCCTATTTCATCGATGTCTCTCCAACCATTGAAAATGTCTTGCTTGATGTCTTTCCAATTATTTTACCTTTTACCTCTGATCTTGATATCCCTATTACCTTGAGAAAAGGTACTAGAGCTTGCACTAAGTATCCCATTGCAAATTATATATCTTACAAAAACTTGTCAAATATATAAGAAGCCTTAGATTATCTAAATTGGAAAGTAACTGTCATGGAAGAGATGAATGCTCTATAACATAATGGTACATGGGAAATAGTGGATTTGCCAACAGATAAGAAAACATTGGGGTGTAAATGAGTCTTTACCATAAAATGTAATCCTGATGGTAATGTTAAAATATATAAAGCAAGACTAGTAGCAAAAGGATTCACTCAGACTTATGGGATTGATTATAAGGAAAGTTTTGCTCCTATGACTAAAATTAATTCCATTAGAATTCTTTTATCACTTGTAACAAATTTAGATTGGCCCTTCACCAGCTTGATGTAAAAAATGCATTTTGAATGGAAATTATTTCTGTTTAAATAGAAAATAGTAAACACTGTAGCAAAAAATAAAAGACAGAACGAGTGAGAAATAGTAAATACTGTAGTAAAGAGAGTTTGAAATAGTATTTACTATACTTAATTGATGATCATAAATAGTTGTACACACAACTAGGTGTCCCAAACATGGAATGAGTTATAATAACCCACTCCACCAACTTCTAGTTGGTGTCCCAAACCTACATTACTTCCTAGGGCTGGAATTTGTGAGATGTAAAAAAAGGTATTTTTGTGAATCAAAAGTAATATATTATTGATTTATTTGGAGAAACAGGTCTCTCCCATAATTGATTGCCTTTAAAAAGGAATCCATCAAGTGGAAGTCTTTATAGCTGCTGTTTGTTAAACAAGATTGCCATGTGTTATGGAAATCAGGGTCATTTTCATAAGATGTAGGAAGATGGTCAAAAGCAATAATGGATCCACGTAAAAGTGTTAATAAATAGGTTTTCCTAATTAAAGCATCAGCTACTTTATGGTTATTTTATTTATTGCGCGGCATAAGCAGCATGGACCATCTTTCTTTGGAGCTAAAAAGGTTGACACTGCACAAGGACCAGGCTTGGATGAATATGTTTTTTATGAAGCAAGTCCTGAATTATCTCATGAAGTAGTTGATACTCGGATGGACTCATTTTGTAGTGAGGAAGGTGAGGAAATGTTGAGCCATCTATGTTATGTTGGATGTCCTTGAGTGGTGGTAGGTCTTTTGGTGGGGTTGTGAGAGTAGGAAATTGATCTAAAAGATGCTGAACCCTGCTAATAGGGCTGGGCCGAATAATAGGTTTATTTTTCTTGATAAGAAGGCGCATGGGAGTGGCAAAGGCTGGGGTGATTGCTTCTTTATTGGAAAGGAAGGTGAAGAAGTGTCCCTTTTGTTTAGGTTGCACAGAACTTGAAGGGGCAGAGATGTTACTCTTGAGTGGTAGGAGGAGAATTCTCTTTCCCATCCAATCAAATTCAAATGTATTGCCACTCCCTTTATGAAGTGTTTGATTGTCATATTGCCAAAGTCTTCCCAAGAGGACATGGGAGGCATCCATATCTAGGACGCTGCAAATGATTTGATCCTTATAATGGCTCCCAATGGATAAAGGGACGGTACAAATTTGGTTCACTAGGACTTCGCCACCCTTTTTTATCCAACTTACTTTGTAAGGACTTGGATGGTTATCAACCTTGAGTTTAAGTGCCTGAACCAGCTTTTTAGATGCTAAATTCTCATTGCTGCCTCCATCCACGATGACAATGCATACTTTCCCATGAATATTACACTTTGTCCGGAAAAGTGCATGTCTTTGAGCATGAGAATCGGAAGTGGGAGTTAGTAAGGTGCGTGGAAGTTCATCCCCTATGTTCGGTTGAGTCACTTGGAGCTCATCTTCCTGTTCTTCTTCTTCTTCTTCTTCTTCAAATTCTTGAGTCTTCTTAAATTGCCAAATTTCATCGTTGGTGGCAATCATTGGATAGGTCTTGTCCACACCTTACTATCTCACTATCACTTGTACTCTTCATCATTTGTGGTTGTCTCTTCTATGTCTTTTTCCTTTGGATACCTTGTATTTTGGAGCATTAGTCTCTTTTCATTTGATTAATGAAAAAATTCGTTTCATTTTCAAAAGAAAATTAATCTTGCTTGTTTAAAAGTATGTCTTTTCTCTGAGTTCCTTTCACCACATATTTTAGGATCCTACAAACTACCTCAAGATGAGTTGGCCCTAGGGCATGCATGAATTAGCTTACCATACTAATTGCCGAAGCCATATCTAGACAATATGAGAGATAAATAAATCTTCTACGAGTCTTTGGTATTTTTCCTTGTCTTATACCTAAAGGTAGACCCATATAGTAATGTGTGGGAGAAGGGGTTGGAGGGGATTATATACCAAAAGGTTGAAGGTTCAAATTGATAATCTTACATTAAATGAAATTAAAAAAAAAAAAAAAAGTAATTGGTGATAAGAAAAGATAGGTGTGCCAAAGGCTTCCTAACTAGTTTTAATAACCTTAGTACCATAAAAAGGAAAAGAGATAAGTTAAATCACGAGAGTTTAGTCCATGCACTTTTGAGTTTGTTTCTATGAAATCCCTAAACTTACACCTTCAATCTTGGGTACAACAAGTCCCTGACATGTTAAAACATGTTAAAAATTAATTGATATACCAGGCATAACATTGATTTTTGTGTTTGTGGAGATCATAATAATCACAAACTAGTTACAACTAATGTAGTAAAACAAACATTAAAGCATAAATCTACAACCATGGATTGAGATTCCGACTTAAAGGAAAAAATGAAAACTCAATCTGCTTTCAGTAAGCATGTTTTGGGTAGAGATGTTTTTTTTCCTTTCTTTCCAATGCAACAAAATGAAAAATAAATTATAAAGATGGAGTTGTTTGGAAAAAAATATGCATAGTTGGAAGAATATGTGAAACTAAGAAGCATGAGCTCGAGAAGAATGACATGGATGTGGGCACAAGACACCAATAACTTTTTTTCTTTTTTCTTTTTAATACAGATATGTCATACTTTGTGATATTTGCATTTAAAAGATAATATGAAAGGTGTGACATATACAATACTCTAAGAACTGATCCATCAGTTGCAAATACAACAAACTTAATATCTTTATTTTCTTGTAGATGTTGGTAACAAATGCTGAACAAGCTATCTTGAGCAAGGACCTGGTAATTTCCCTTCAGTTTTATTGGGGGTACTTGTGTAGAAAATTATTTATTTATTTATTTTGCATATACTATATTTGGTTGGTATTTTGGGATAATTCTCTTTTTCTTTTTAACTGCAAGGACTAGTTAACCTTTTTCTCCTCGGTACTCTTTATGGTCTTAATCAATGATCATTATTTTGGAAAGCGTGCCTCCCAAAAGGCCCTCATTGAGATGTCGGTCATGGCGCTCAACTTCTTTAATTATTTCTTTATGACATATTGTAAATATATGAAGAAATATCTTCCAAAAACTGTAATTTTCTAAACAAATATTCATTTAATCCCTTGGAATGGTCTACGGGTGAGATTACGAAGGGGAGTGGAATTCGAAGTGAGCATGTATCCATCGTTCCTTCTTATCACATAATGCAAAAACAAGTACTTCACTTGATGTAACTATTGGCATCCACCATGTTATTTTAACTTGTTGCTTCATCCATGTCTTGTATGCTGCAGGCAATCTTGCGATCTGATCTTCCAGTCTATATGGTACCATTTTCCACCAGAGATCTTTTATTCAAGAAACCGGAGGTTTGTGCTATTATTAATAGGACATGGCACTCTTGATTTCATTTTCTACCTTTCAATCTGGTGATGCATTGCTAGAACTTATTAAAACCTTAGGAAATGACTTAATTTGACCCACCAATTGAGTCTCAATTTGGCAAAATATTGTTTTAAAAAATGAGACACTCTCTCAAGGGTAAAAGTCTATACATGAATATTGTTAAAGTAGTGATAATTAAATTTAGGGGTAAATGTCTTTCTGGTCTCTGAGTTTTGAAGAATAGGTACATTTAGTCCCTAATCTTTCAATTTAGCCATTCTGATCATTTGAGTTTTAAAAAATAGGTTTGAAAAGCCCCTCTCTTTAAAAAAAACCTTTAAATCAACTAGGAAAAAATTATAAATGTAGAAGTTGCAAGATGACATGGAAAAAAAATATTATTTTAATCTTTTCCTTTCTTTCTCCCTCCTCTCTCTTGTTCTCTCTCTCTCTTCCCTCTTCATCCCTCTCTCTCTTGTCTCTCTTCATCTCCATTACCAACTCTTTTCAAATTTTTTTCAAAATGATCTTAATGGAAAATCCCAAGGGAGTGCCCTCACTCTTTCTTTTACACCCCAATTTCTCCCTCTTTCTCTCTCACTTACTCCTTCGCTGCCATCTCCAGTTTGGAAGTTTCTGACTCTGCGTATGTTTGATTAGTGTCAGTTTCGAGCTCTGTTTTTCACAAGATTATAACATTGATAAATTTCGGAATTGGACAAAGGGTGTGTGAATGAGAGCAAATTTAAATTGGACACCAACACAAAAAACAACCAAAAAGGTGTGAGTTTGCTGCAAGATACTACCAGAAAAGGGTGTGTGAGTTTGCTGTAAGATGCTACCAGAAAAACACTCAGAAAATGGATCTGCATAGGCGTTAGTGTTCTTGCACTCATTCTCTTCATCATTATCATTTCACACGATTCCAATTTATCAAATTTGAGTTAAAATCCAGCGTTGACTGTCGTGGAGAAGTGAGAGAGAAAGAGGGAGAAATTGAGGTGTAAAAGAAAGGGAGAGAGCACTCCCTTGGAGTTTTCCATTGAGATTGTTTTTTTCTTTAAAAAAAAAAAAATTATGTCAAGTACGGATTTGTTATTGATATTGAAGGCTCTCTAAAATGATCTCGAGTGGGAGAGAAAAAGGTGATTGACTAGTCATATATGACAGTGATAACATCATCTTATTTCTACTTCTTTCATTTGTATATCAAACAAAGATTCTTGGTTATCATTTAGGGTATACTTAGCTCGACGAGTAGGAGTTAAGGAAATAGAGTTACTCCACTTCTTGTTTGCTCCAAGGAGTTCATGGGTCCCATGACAAACATCAATTTCATGACTATTTAACTCCTTTCATAGTAGGCCTCACGACTGAACAACGCTCTTGACTAAACAACACCACTTCTTGCCTCAAATGCTCATTTCTAGATTCAAACGCTCCTTTCTAGATGTATTCTGCATTTCAACAAAGACATTTTTCATTCTCCTGCGGTTCAGCTACAACCAGCCTTCTTACCCCACAGCACTATCTATTGTTTTGAAAAAATTGAAAAGAGGTTGATAATGGAGGAGGAGAGAGAACAAGAGAGAGGGAGGAGAAAGAAAGGAAAAGATTAAAAAATGTTTTTTTTCCATGTCATTTTTGCCAGTTCAGTCTTTATATTTGTTTTATATTAAATTTAAAGTTTTTTTCTTTTTTTTTATTTAGAGGGACCATTTAAACTATTCCTGTAAACTCATTGACCAAAGTGACTAATTTGAAACATCAAGGACTAAATGCGCCTATTCGGACCAAAAAGATATTTCCCTTAAATTTACTATAATTTATAAGCTTAAGTTTTTAGGTTGATTAGTGATTTAACATGGTATTGAGCAAGAGATTCTGTATTTGAACTTTTTAATACCATTTTATCTCAATTGATATTGATTTCCAATTGTTTAACCCTTTTACAAATTGTTAATTCCACAATTGAGTTTTTTTTTTTTTTTTTTCCTCTTAGAAGGATTGAGGGGAATCTTAGAGTAATGATATAATTAAATTTAATATAACCCAAAAATATTGGCATTTGAATATTCAGCTACTTATAATATATGTGTACACCTTTCAAATGCTCGATGGTAATTATTCTTCTGGAGTTCCAGTTTTTCTACCATTTTAAAACATAAATGTCGAGTCAATGGAATAGTCTTCGAACTTTTTTTTTTAAGGAAAGAAAAACATTGAAGTTTAAATGTGTAGACTTACCCACCCTTCAGTCTACCTTTGTTCTATTCTCTTTGTGCACATAAAAAAAATGGTTATATGTGCTCTTTAAAAATTAATTGGGAATATTCAAATTCTTTTAGTAGTTTTCGTTTTATTTGTATATTTTTGTTTGTGACTGAATTTTTTGGTTGTATAGGATAATGGGGAGAAATTCACAAGCCTCTTAACAGCTATTGGTGCATATGCAGAAGGATTTTCAGCTGATCCAATCATCAGGAGAGTACTACGCTTATGGAAAAAGCTAGATAGAAATTAGTTATAGGTATCAATATATTCAAACTGTATGCCCACTTTGTTTCATGTAAATTTGGTTGTGTTGTATCGTTGGAGATACTAGTAGAGCTTAGAAATCACATTGTTCTTTTTTATGAATTCCCCTTTCTTGTTCTCGTTCTTCATAGCCTTTAATCTTAGATGAGAAACACAATAAAAGTCAGCTTCTTTTCTTCTCCTGTTGGTACATATTTGGGTATATTTTAACATTCCAATCATGTGGTTGATTTTTTAGAAGATGGGTACTTTAACGTAGCCGAGTTAGTCATTTCTGTTTTTAATAATTTGAAAACACAAGTATTCACATATAAATGTTCTTGCAAATTAATATGACTAAAGCACTACAATAATATTTAAATATATTTGGTTTCTTATTAAAAAAAGTTTACTTATAAACACTACTAATACTTTTATAATAAATTTCAAATTCAAGTCAAAATTTGAAAATTAATCCAAAATAAATTGTATATTGCTTATTTGAATTCAAAAGAAAGGAAATGTCTTATGATAAGTATTTAATTTTTGAAACTTAACCTTACAAATATTATTATTACCTATTTTTGTTTCGTTGGCCTAAGAGCAATATTTAGGATACACTTAAGTTCGATACTTTCCTTTTATTCTACCTTGTTTCAAGGTACACATACTGATTCTGAAATGTAAAGTAAGCTTATCGATTCCATGCCAAAATATTCAATACAACAATTAAATCTCTTAGGAATCTCTCTCAGTCGTCTTGGCTTTCTTTCCAAACTCAATTTTTCACGCAACTTTCCAACTGTTTTGCCTTTCTTATATTTATCATCTCTTGCTCTTTCTTACAACCCAACTCTTCAAAGTAAAGTCGAGAAAATGGCGAAAATGATCTCTTAATATTAGGTAAAATATTCAAATCTGGCCCTAATTGGGTTCCTATTAGTTAGGGGATGCAACATTTTATCGTCTAATTGAATACTATGTAAGTTTTTGGGAATGTCGTTGGATGAAGCAAGTTTGGGATAGAATTCGAGAGGAGTTTATCCTAATATTCAAGGCTTGCAGGAAAGCTTGGGGAAGTGCATGCATATTGCCTTTCTCGTTCTTGCACTCTTCCTTCTCGTCTCTTGACTCACAGATTACTCTCCCTACTCCATTTTTCTCACAATCTCACTCTTTGGTCTCATTCTCCTCTTTCCTTTCTCATTTATCTCCCTCTTTTGTCACTCTCTCCTCTTTCCTTTCTCGCTTGATCTTGCCTTTGGTCTCACTCTTCGACGCTTAATCTTATTTTGCAACAAACTGAAACGAAGGTGGAAGTTGGTCGCATACACCAGATCTAGTCGCTCGCTAGATCTGGTGGAGGAAGCTAATTCGCCCAAAAAGTAGAAGTCTAGAGGGAGAGAAGAAAAAAGAGAGAAAAAAAAAAGAAGAAAAAGAGAGAAAATGTTGAAGATGGAGGGGGAGATAAAAAGAAAGTGGGGATGATTTTGTGAAATTACCTGGGGATAATATAAGCAAGACGTTAAAAACTTAAGTTTCAAAAGGTGGGGAAAAAGTCATTTTGGACTTAGGAAATGAGTCTTTTAAACAATTATCTCTAGAAGATTGGCAAAAGTGAGAAGATAGAAGATCGGATAGCAAACTTGAAATTAAAAAGAAATCAAATTCATGGGTTTTTTTGTATGGATGACCTCATTTGAGAGACCCAAATGAAAAATGGCCACTTGTAGAAAAAGTAATGGAAAGTGGTCTTCCACCAACGAAAAGTTGCTGTGTAATCGCTTAAGAATGTTTCAAGGATTTTTTGTACAGATGGCCTCATTTGGGAGGCCCAAATGAAAAATGGCTACCTATAGAGAAAGTAATGGAAAGTGGCCTTCTACTTACGTCATAAGCATGTGAATTTATCGATTCGCCCTGAGATGCACCCTGCGCGCTTGCCAATACGAATTTACTTGATCCTTGATGGGTCGTCACTCGATACTCGATCGCTCGTCACACATTCCTCAATACACAACCACTCAATACCCAGCTTCATGGTCACTTGATAAGGTTGCAATCAACATGTGTATACTCAATCATATCCACGTCATACTCGATACTCGATTCATTTGAATTCTAAACCCATTTGAAGGTATTTGAAGTCCATTATTTCACCACTTCCGACGAGCTTAGATTATTCTCTCAGTTCGTTCGATTTTATATCCTTCGATGACAACACCTCTATACTCGAAACTCGACTATCTCTGCATCAGGTAACATTCTTCTCATTGTTTTTATTTTGGCATCATTCACTCAAAACTCGACTATCTCTGCATCATGTTCCTCGATATGCGCTTGCATGTTACTCGATACTCAACCGACACGGTTTTCATTTTGGTTTTCTTATCTTGCATGTTTGGCTGGACTTCGAGTTTGTTTCGTTTCAGTTTTCATATTTTTGTTATTTCGGACTGTCTAGAGTTTAGGGTTTGAGTTGGATAATGCATGAAGGTGGAATATCAAACCGAATGCTTAATAATTGACCATCTAGTCAATTGTAGTGTAGCGAGTAAGGGACACTATGTAGCATGTATTGGGTATCGAAAAATCGAGTATCTTGTTTCGTCGAGTATTATACATCTTGTATCGAGTATTGAACAGAATTCTTATTTACCCCTGTTTTTTGTTATTCTATGTAGTGTGGCTAGACAATTCAAGATTCCTTCCCAGGATCCTTTCCCAGTTCAAGCGACCAGCCTATCTTCTCACATTGGGATAATTAACAAGATAGTGAAAGAGAAACTTACTCCCACTCAGCTTGCCCTCTTCAGGAAGATGATATTTGGGCGATTCATGGACATGGACATTATTTTCAATAGTCCATTGGTCCATTACATTCTATTGAGGGAGGTTGAAGACAATAGGAAGGATGCAATGACATTCGATTTGAATGTTACAGTTATAACATTCACCAAAGAAGACTTCCTAGTGACGGGATTGTGGCGGTCACCTATCCAGTGAAGGTACTCTAAATCTAGAGAACTAGTGAGCGGAAGCGGATCGTTCCAAGTTCCATTGAGAAAGAACATATACATTTACAATCATATAGAAACAGTTATGCATAGAGAATAAATTACAACATACTTCTTAAGTAAATACAAGGAGATCAAGTATAATACCTTTGAAGAACTTTTTCTTCACGTATTTCCCTCGATCAAACTCGAACGCGTCTAAACAGCACGAATGCAACGATCAACTGGAAGATCCTCAATCACCAACGAGTTGAACTCGATCCTCGATCCTCGAACACTGGCGAGCAAACAAGACACAACCACAAGATTATATTGGTATTCTCGGTGTGAGAATCCAGGAGTTGTGGGCTTTGTATGATTTTGGATAAAGGAATAGAGGAAGTAAACGATCGTGTAGAAGAAAAAACCTATCGTATAGACTTGATACTCGATCGTGTAGCAACGAGTAACTATCGTATAGTAAACTCGATACTCGATCGTTTAGGTTCTAAAACTATAGTTTAGTAAAACTAGTTTTTACTCGGTAGTTTTTCTGTGAGATGTCTTCGATAGAATTTGTACTGAACGATTTGAAAATCAAATTTTCCTTTTTATCTCACAGTTACCATAAAACCGCAAATAACCTCCCACTCAAGTTGGTTATAGAGAAAAGAAATTATTAATTATCATAAAATTAAAAAATTATAAATAAATGCAATAACTAACTTATCATATTATATTTATAACCTATAGTTTTAATATTGCATCATATGCAACATAAAAACCATAATTCTTTTTCTATTTTATGGAATTTAATATAAATCATATTTATATTAATTCCTCCAATCAAATAATGTATCAAATACATTATATTAATTATATCACGTATAATTGAATTAATTGAATTATATCATATATCATCAAATTTTCTCTTGTTAATTTGAACACTTCAAGCTAACCCAAAATCTTATTCTCAACTTGAACTCATTGAGCTACCAAGGGGACCTTATGGACCTATAGCTTGAAGCTCCAACGGTACGTGAATAACTGACTAAACTCGTTAATCACGATATCCACCATTCGTTAACTGTCGGGCACTCTACTAAAGATCGATAGTTGCATTCTTCGCACTATAGATATATTTTTGTGTCTATTGGATATAACCAATTAGTAGTGTGATGACCCTTCACAAATCGCTCGTAAGTACAGCTGTACCAATTTATCGTTTTTCCCCTGTAGTTACATCTAACTCCTTAAGTACCACTGATTTCTCTAATGAACAATAAGTCATAGTCTCACTATGATTGAGTCCTCTCTTCCCAAGATAGGGTGTGGCCACTATGTTCAAGACCCGGAATCAACCCTTAAGGGAGCAATTTATCTACTTACCCCTACTTCGGAGAAGGAGTGAATTCCTTCTTGTGTAATTGAGTTCCCAACTCCCCAACCAGACAGATTCCCAAAATGGTAGGCTTGTTGAGTTGGCAATCTGGCCACTCTCACCTATACAAATCAAAGGACCGTCCTCATAGGCAGGAGTTCCCAACTCACTCAAGACTCAAGTCATGTCACCTATGGTCATCCTAGTGAAATGTAAGTCTCAATTATCAACGACGTTATATAAAGAGACTAATCATTTTGTGGTCTGGTCTTATACAAACTATTTGTATAGAATACATGATAACTTGTAGAAATACAAGTTATTTATACTGCTTTATTTAGATATTGCGGCCAAAAGAGAGGAAAGTTGCATCAATTGTAGAGAAATTAACTAAGAAATACAATAATTATGAATTGTCGTCAATACACCCACTAACACCATTGCGATGGTAGAAAAGAATATTTCAAGCCTTTTTGCAGAATATCCAGTCACCATATGCGCTCATGGCTCAAGAGAGAAAGATTAACGTATCTACATCGCATTGCGTCCATCATTCAGGAATGAATAGACAATCAACGCAATGACGGCGCATGCGACAATCGATCCAGAGTTGAACTTCAATCGCATGCGGTAATAAAAACAACACCGCATGCGGGCACACGATCGAAGATGCAAATGAGCAGCGCAATCACGGAGGATTATGACACGTGTACAACTAATCGTTGTGCATTTTCGACAGACTGGTTGCATAAAAAAAGGAATATTTATTCTACCATTCTCAAAATTTCCATAACAATAAAGTGGGGACCACAAGTCAAAGAGTCAAAGCTTTCACCTATAAATACCCTCAAAGAATTCATTGAAAAAAGATACTTGATGCGGGGGATAATTGATACGAGGCTATTGAGAGAAAAGGTTGATCTGAGTGTTGATCGAAGAAGATCCGGGAAGAAAAGAGACAAGGCCGAGAGGTGAGTCTCAGGGCGAATCATTCCAAATGCCCGTCGTGAAGCTCTGTACCTAGATCAACTCTACCGGTTGAGTAAGCCTGAAAGGGAAGCTCATCCTTCCATTCACTCCATCTACGCTGGCAAGCAATCTCTCCATCCAGATCGGTGTCAAGACATTGGCACTCTTCTATATCTGTTTCTAACTCTTATTCGTCAATTGTATTTCATCATCTTAGTCTAAATCATTCACAACCATGTATCAGACGTTTGATTTTATAATTAATTATCATGATCATTCTCATTTCCACATTTCTGTCTATTTCCGTTCCTCCATTAATCGCTTTCTCCACGATGTTTTCTTAATCCCTTGGTGATTAATATGAATTAAACAAGTAAATATGTGCTAAAGAAATAAAAATGTTTGGCTAAAGCATGCTAGACGGCATCTTCACCTGTGAGAGCAGAAGTGAAGATGCCATTCTGATCTGTTGAGAGAAGGTTAGAAGAATGCGTTAATTAAAGCAAGAAGGAATTCCAGAGATGGAAGCAACCTTGCGTTCATTACGTTCATCCCTATTTCACCACAGAGATGTGGGAATGCGGCCGATCACCGAGAGGTGTACGCCAAGGCAAAGCGGAACCATAATTATATCTTTAACGCAATTAAGAAACTTGCGCTGTTTTTATTAATTATCCTTTCTCTTGCTGTTTCGCACATAAGCCTTGCCACCACATAACACGATCTTTGTATATTCTTCACAGTCAGTCTCAACCTCGGTATCTTGTATCATCATAGCTTAGGTTTACTTTATCGTACTTTACTTTTATTTCAATTTACTTTATTATCACATTTTTATCGCTTATCTTTACTTTACTGCATAATTTACTTTACCGCATTTTTAAATACCTGTACACACAATCTTTATTAAATTGAAAAACCCCCGATCACATATATCACAAATATAATACAATTAACCTAAAAAAATCCCTGTGTTCGACCTCGGATCACACCGAGAAACTTGCGGTGAAATTATACTTGGTTTCAACGCAAGGAAACTTGTGACAACGCATAGTATACTACAAGATTCTCATAAATAACGCATATCTAGAAGTAGTATCGCATAAATAAAGTGTGTCTGAATAAGCATAACACAGCATCCACATTCTATTTCCATTACAAGTCATTGAGTTTATGGTAACATGAGCTTGCATGATCCATCATTCATCACAATCCATATGCCTATTTAGAATCATCGCATCTTAAGCATTGTATGGCATCATCGCATTTTATTCTTGCTTGCATCATTGTGTATTTTTATGCCTATCAAGTTTATGGCGCCGTTGCCGGAGAACTGGTAACGGGGACATGGACTTGTATCATACATTACACATCATCATTTTTATGCCTATCAAGTTTATGGCGTCGTTGCCGGGGAACTGGTAATGGGGACATGGACTTGTATCATACATTACACATCATCATTTTTATGACTATCAAGGTTATGGCGCCATTGTCGGGGATTGGTTAACGGTTATTGCTGAGTACGTTTGTAGTATGTCTATCTTTAAATGCTTTCTTTAATTCTTGTCTTTATGAATTTCTGAACTTTGTCTTTACTGCTTCATTTAATTTGTTTCATGACTTTATGAATTTATTCTTCATTTACTTTCCTTGCATTTATTTCTGCACTGTTTTTAATTCTTTTTACTTTTCTGTCATTAATGCATTATTTTTTAATTGGTGAATGATTGAGAAATAAGAACAAAATGATTACTGTAAGTCATAGCAACTTTCGTTGATGAGAAAAATAATAAAAATAAATAAATAATGAAAAAAAAATCAACATCCAGTATGCATGGCGATAATGGATGCATCTTGAACCAACAAGATACGCTTTGCATTTATCCAACTCAAATGCATTGAAGCTGAGGGGTATGTTGCACGCGTGTGTCCTTTGCCCGTCCTTGGAAAAATGCACTATGTTGAGGTAGTGTTGCGCTGGTAGTAATACCGTGCGCCCGATCCTCCAGAAATGTGTTTAGTTAAGGGATGTGTTGTGGGGATGCATGCGTTGTTGCCCGTCCTCTGCGAAGATGCATTTGCGTTAGTGAACCTATTGCGTTGATCTTTATCTTCCGTCCATTCGAATAAAATATTAAAGATAATTCCTTTTGCAAAATTGAGAAATCCAATCGTTCCGTATTCCAAAGAAATGATGAGTCTGCAAACGAAAGGACGTTTTTCTAAAATTCCATAAATGAGGGAAGTTCGAACGACAGGCCTTTTGAGTGTCTCGAGGCCTACCACCGCAAAAATAACGTTGGGCCCACTAAGGCCCAACCTATAAATAGCCACTTCCCCCGTCTGTGAACACTTTACCTCTTTTTGCAACTTAAAAACCCTAGCACCCCTTGCATACAGAGCTTTCTTCTTCCTAGAAACCCTAAAGTTTTTCCAGTTCTTTCACCTTAGCATCCATGGCCGACCAAGCTTCCCAGCCTTCTGCTTCACCCTCAACACCTTCCACTGACCAAATCTCCATACGAGAGGCAGCATTCCTTGCTGCCAGTCACCGTCTTGCTGGCCAACCACACACTGTCCCCAGAATCACCGGTAGACCCTGGAGAAACCCTTTAGTCGTCAGGCCTTCTCAGTTCAAGAGGGGGCAAAACACTGAAAACACCGCACTCCTAACTCTAGCCATCTCAACTGAAAGTGAAAATAAGAGATGCGATGACAAGGAGGTGTTTGGAAACATTCTGAGAAACTTGGAGGAAGGAGGAGGACTGCCTGAGGTAGGGGTTGTAAACCAACCATTGTCTACGGAGGAGGTGACGGTGGCGGTAACTGAAGAAGTGGTGGTGACGGAGGAAGTCGTGGAAGAGGAGACAAGAAGAAGCACTCTGGCTTTAGAGACTCCTGAGGAAACTACACAAGTGGAATCCTATAAAGGACCCATCAGAGTCGCATTAGAAGAAGTCGCGGCAGAAAAGCAACCAGAGGTGGAAGAGGAGAAAAGGAAGAAAAAGAAGAATAAGGGAAAGAAGGTTGGAGAAGGAGAGCCATCCCATCATCGCAAAGAGAAAAAAAAATAAAGAAAAGAAGGAAGATGAAGAAGATGAGGAGGCCAAGTTAAGGAAGAGGAAAGAGAAGGAAGAAAGGAAAGAACGCATGCGTGAGGAAAGGCGCCTGAAGAAGGAAGAAGAAAAGAAGAAGAGGGCTGCAAGCCCAGAGATGGATGGAGAATCCACCTCCATGAGGTAGGACAGGGGGGAATCAACGCAACTTAGGAAGCCGAAGCAACCTGAAACAACGCAATTAGTTGCGACCGATGAAGGCGAGGAAAGAGATGTTACCCCCCTGATGCGGCATCCCAAGGAGAATGCGCCGTAAGGGTATACCATTGACCCTTCAGTTTTGATCAACGCATTAGAAGAAGAGGAAAGAAGAAGAAAGGAAGAGGAAGAAAAGAAGGAAAAAATGGCACGGGCACAACTCATCATGGCAGTAAGGCGATAGAAGAAGAAGACTGCATGATGAAGAAATGTGCCGCAATAACGAGATCTCGAGGCTTGAAGAAATAAGGCGGATCGAAGAGGAACAACGCCTTTTGTTGGCCTCTGAGCAGTTTGTGGAAGAGTTTGAAAGAGAAGTGAGAGAAAAGGAAGAAGAGGAAAAGAAAAAGAAGGCAAAAGAAGAAAGGAGAATGAGAGAAAAGAAGGAAAGGAAGCGCAAAGCCAACAGGCAGCGCTTAATTAAGAAGAAGGGCAAGGAACTTGCCAAATGAGAGAAGGAGGAACAACGCAAGGAATGGGAAAGAAAAAAAAGGCAACGATCCCGCCTTGCATTGGCCAAGGGAAAGGGCAAAGTGATTGCAGAAAACAGCAAGCCCGCGTTGGCAAAGGTGGGTCCATCAAGAAAGAAAGAGAACGACGACTTGTTGATGGAGATGGACTTTTTCCCTGCACCAACGCCACTACCAGATCTGATCACGAGTGTGATAGTGGAACATGATTGGGATACATTTTGCCAGTGCCCAGTCATTATTGTTCCAAAGGTAGTGTGTGACTTATACCATGGATGGCTGCATGGCACCAAGGAGGTGGTGTCCATAAAAGGGCGAATGGTGTCTTTCAGTGCAAGGGACATCACTAAACTATACCAAATGAAGGATAACCCGGATGCACCGGGCAACACAATCATTGATGATCCCACTGATGAGCAGATGGAAGATGCGCTACGAGTATTAATGCAACCGGGCACTAAATGGTCGGTTTCTTTAAAAGGCATCAAGACCCTGGCATCCAAGACTCTGCTTCCAGAGACACGGCTTTGGGTTTATTTGGTTAAAAGGCGGCTGATCCCAACTTCCCATGACAAGACAATTTCAAAGGATCGAGTTATGGTCACATATTGCATTGCGCGTGACATTCCAATCGATGTAGGCCAGTTGATCGCAAGTCAAATTCGAGGCTTTGTGGGGCACATTAGAGGACAATACTTCTTTCCATGGACTATCTCAAGTCTGTACCTGTCAATGGGCGTATGCATTGATGAAGAGCCAATGGCAGAAGTTCACGGCCTGATAAACGTCAAGATCTTAAGGTTGCTCCTCAAAAATTCCCCACATTGCTTAGAGCTACCTTTAAAGAGGCCCGCAATCGATCTCAATGCGCCACAGGAACCTAGGCCAAAGAGACAGTGCAAAGAGGATAAGGGAAAAGAAAAGGTCCAGGAATTACCATCACAAGAAACAGAACCTTTGGACCCTTTACCCTTAGTAATCTACCCTCCAAGCCCTTCGAGCCCACCTGCACAACCTTATTCTCCACTTCATGAACACTTTACCAACATTCTCCTCACCCCAAATTCTCTAACCGCATACCCACCAATCTACTCACCTGCAGCATCATCACCGCAACATTCTCTTCCACCGCTGCATGTTGATGACCCACACAATTTGGGTGAATACACCTTTTCCCAACCCCAAAACGTTGCTAGCGAGACGTCGCAGGCATGACCCACTGTCACCTCCTTAGCTACTGAGTTAGTAGAAATGCGGTCCCTCTTCTCCTAACAACAACAGCTCTTTGTTCAGCAACAAGCTTTCTTCAACCAGAGATTTGATGTGGTAATGGAGCAAGTCGACGATATACAGCGCAGTGCTGCTATGTCAAGGGAGGCGTTCATCAATATTCAATGCAACATTTATAAGGTCCATCGACACCAAAAAAAGATTGCAGAGCGCAACCATGAGTACTTTAATTTTCTCACAGCATATCTTCATGGTCCCATGATGCCTCCGCGTCTCAGGTAGCACTTGAATTTTGAAGAAGCTCCTTCAGTACCACCTCAAAACCCTCATCTAGATCCTCCTACTCCTCAACAATAATCTTTACATGTTTATGCGGCCATTCTATATTTTTATTCAATTCATTATTTTTTTTAAGTTAACGAAATTCTTTGATTCTTTGTATAGACCAAAAAATTTTGTATTGCGTTAATTTTTAATCATTTGTATACTTAGTTAATTTTCAATACAACTAAGTAGTTATTCTACGCTTATTCTCGCTTGTGCCTTTTTCTTTATCATCCTGTCAATATTTGCGATGTTCTTGATCTTTTACTTTTGCATTACTCATTGCGCTGCCATGATGTATAATATGTTCATACTTAGAAGAATTTCCGTGTTGACCAAAAAGTCAACATTTTGACTTTTTATGATTTTTTCCGTGTTGACTAATTTTGACCTCTCGAGCATGAATCCGCATTCATTTTCTCGAAATTCAAATCACATTTGAATATAAGGTCGGTCAAAGTTTGACTTTTCAAAGTCAAAAGTCAACTCTTTGACTTTTTACATCTTTGACCATTTCCATTATTTTCGAGCTTTTAAATATGAACGTATTCATATTCTTGATATTTAAATCACATTTAAATATTAAAGATGTATCTCTAAACGAAAAACCCGACCACTATATCACATATACTTGTCGGTTTCTCTCTCTTCACCTAATTCGAACAATTCAAATCATTTTATCATACTATTCTAAGTTTATTCTATATGAGCTAGTAGGGGAACCTAATGGACCTATAGATCATGGGCTCCAACGATTCGAGATTAGTTGGATAAACTCTTTAGACGGAGCTAATCAACATTCGTTAACTAATGGGTCATTCCACTATAGTCCCATAGTTGCACTCCCCTCACTATAGATATATTTGTGTCCATTTGATATAACCATGATTAGTAAGCTAATCCTTCACAAGTTGTTCATAATCTCAGTTGGGTCATAAAAACCGTTTTACCCCCAAGACTACATCTTGTTCTTAAGTTCCACTGATCCTCTAATGAACAATTGGTATAAGGTCTAACCTATAAACTGAATCCCTCTCAGGCCAAGGAGAGGGTGGGGCCCCTTGTTCAAGACTTGGATTCAGTACTAATGGGAATAATCTATCTACTATCCCTATAACGGGTAGGAGTGAATTCTGTCTTGCACCCTATGTTCCCAGCTATTCACCCAATCTTACCCTTGAAATGGGAGGCTTATTGGGCCAGCGATGGTGAGCTGCCCTCACCTATGCAGATCTAAGGATAATTCCGAGTAAACAGGAGTTCATAGTTAGCTCAGGATTAAGATTAAGTTACCTAGGTCATCAATTAACGAAATAGTTAGTTTTATTGTAACACCCCTAGAGTTTTTTTTTTAAGAATGAACTTTCGAGGACGAAAGTTCTTTGAGGAGGGAAGAATGTAACACCCCACATATTTTTTTAGTAATAATGTAATTTCAGCAACTTTATTATTTGGAATTTCAGTAATTTTCATTAGTTGGAGGGTATTTTTTGGAATTTTGGACTTCAAGTATAAGTGCGGGAATTTAAGTGTTAGCGTGAAAATTATTCAATTTTGAAATTCAATTTGAAAATTAATGGCAGGAATTAATTTTCTTTTGAAAAGGAAAGGAATTAAATAGTATAAAGTGGAATAAGGAAATGATTTAAATATAATTATACTATTTCCTTTTTAGTTATTGTTATTATTATTATTATTATTATTATTATATAAAATAAAAAGGGAACTTGTCTTCTTCCTCACGCACACCAAAACCCTTTCCCCCAAATTTTTCCTACCGTTCACGCGCCCTTCAGCTCGCTGCCTCTAGCCATGAGAGTTTCGCCGCTGCCAATCCGAGCCGTCAATGACCGTCGGTTCAAAGTGCCTCCACCAGCTATCGAAGGCCATAGACTGCACGAGCCAAGCCAGTCGCCCGCGCCGCCGCCACCGCTCCAGCTTTTGACCGCCGCGTGCCGCACCAATCTCGCCAGCCGGAAGAGCCATTTGAGTCGCCACCGCCTGCTTCGCCCTCACACCGCCAGCCCAGCCGCCGATCTCCATGGGTCACTGCCTCCCTTCGCCGCCGTTTGTCAGATTTTGGCTTGTGCTGAAGTTTTGGGTAAGATATGAGTCTTTTAGAATTTTCTTGAAGATTTTGGTTACTCAGTTGGTTTTGGCTGAAATTGTTAACACCCATTATGTTTGGGCCATAGATTCAAGCATTGAAGGAATTTTAAGGTCGAAGTGTGTTGTCAGGCATTGCGCAGGATTAAGTTGGGTTCGCAAACAGATTTGAGTTTGAAACTAATTTTGGACCAAGCAACATTTTGGTAAGTATATTAAGCCTTGGAAGGATTGAATTAAAATGTTGTTGCTGGAATTTGTTTGAGGTTCTAACCATTATTATTGAATTGCTTAGATTAAGACATTTATTTGAGAGACTGAAGACAATTTGGAAAAAACTACACTTTGGGCTTTAGATTCAAGTTTTGGAGAAGTTTTGAATTTAGATGCGAACAACTTGAGTTTGATTCCAACAAAATTTTGGTGTTAGAACTTTGAGGTGATCTTGGTCAAACCACTTTTAGGTAAGTTGTGCTGGTAATTTGGGAATGATTTAATGTTTAAAAATTGGGCTTAAAGGTTAAGATCGATTTTTGTCCATGTTCTAGGATCTTATTCAAAAGTTGTGGAAAGCCAGAAAGGAGTTTGTTCGCTTGACTTAACTTTTGGACTTTATTTGAGGTAAGTAATCTTACCACTGGAACTGCCCACGGGCCAGGCTTTAGTTGTATGCTAGCATGGTGAGTGTATGTTATGGTAAATTGTTAGCATGTTGATTGATAGTATGACCTGAATCAAAGTATGTTCTGGCACGAGTTCTAAATTGTTTAAATACACACCTAAGCACTTGATCGTTAGTATGTGATGGTATGTGTTTTCATATGTCGACGTCTGACCTGCTGGTGTTGAGGCATACTTGTATGTTGTAGAATTATGATGTCAGGTTTACATGAATGTTGTATATTATGTTGTTGAGGATTATGTGTATGTGAGGAGCCATGGTACCAAGGATTTCATGTATGTTTTAGAATTGTACGGTGTTGATTCTTTGAACGTTGAGACTGTGTGAATATCCTCATTGATTAGTTAGATGCTCACCAGTTTTGTGTTTCCTTCAGGATTCACCAGTTTTGTGTTTCCTTCGGGATTCACCAGTTTTGTGTTTCCTTTGGGATTCACCAGTTTGTGTTTCCTTCGGGATTCACCAATTTTGTGTTTCCTCCGAGATTCACCAGTTTTTTGTTTCCTCCGGGATTCACCAGTTTTGTGTTTCCTTCGGGATTCACCAATTTTGTGGGCATACTTAACTACAATAGGATAAGACTCAGTCTCTTGTCTGTTTCATGTATTTATGTGCCATATGCGGTATCTAGAGGACATAGATGCCTAGCCTGACCCTAGTGGTGGGGCTACTTACTGAGTATTTCATACTCATTCTTTCTTATGTTGATGTTTCAGGAAAAGGTAAAGATGTACCAGCGATGACGCAGCGGAATTCGTGATCGTGTCACTGGGACTAGACCTTTTCGCTTCCGCATTTTGAAATCTGTTATTTGGTTTTACTGTTTAAAATTTATTACTAAGGATTATTTCTTTTATATGCCTTTGATTAGCCTTTAACAATTTTGGGTACCCTATTAACTGTTTTAACAATTGCATTTAATACACGTCTTTTGAACTTCTCTTATTTAATTAGCATTTATTTCAAATAACTTAGCATCGTTTTTAAATTCTGTGCATTCATTTATTTTAGTAACGACCTTACCTAAGTCCTAGGGGGTCGGATCGTTACATTTATACATAAAACGACATTTAGAACGTAAAAAGTGACTATTTCATTGTTCAGTCTTATGCAAACTCATTGCTAGGATGCCCTCAATCACATATCTCTATATGGACGATTCAGGATCACATCGTTTGTACTAACTACAAAGTGGGCCCAACCTTTTGGCTATATATTTGAACTTGATCCATAGTGTCCCCAGAATAAGGCGCCCAACCTTATCCATATACTATAAACCATTTTGGCTATATATTTGAACTTGATCCACATTTATGTCACTACATATAGTTCAAACTACGTTAAATAGCCTCAGGACCTTAGTTTACTGGATTCAAGATTACAATTTCAATAACAACTTTATCGAAAAACAAAACATTTATTAATTTACAAACTACGAGTTTTAGGACATAAAATCCAACACTACATTTCTCAATGCATGATGACACATTTCCTATGTCTAGAACGCATGCGATATGTATGGAATGTAGCAGATAGAACTTATTTCTAAGTCTCTACTCTTGCTTATGCGCTCTAATCCGACTCTCTCAAGCCTAGATTCTGTCTTTAGACTACTCTCTCAAGTACTCCAAATGATGAATGAAGCATACATAAGATGATCGCATAAAGTGCATAGCTTAAGTCATGCTAGCTAAGTACTTCTCAACCCATTCACAAATTTAGCTACTGATGTATTGTGTGAAGAGACTGAACATAAATTGAAATGAAGTTTCCATTCTTGCAAATAAAGTGTTTGAGTACAAAATAATAAATGGTGTAAGAAGTATCAAGCCAGGTAAGCAATGTCTTGCTTCCTCTGGCTTTTTACACTACTCTTATCACTTCAATTCTTTCCCAAGTTATTAACTCTTGCTCTTGCAAGGGTTTGGTGTCTCTCCTCCATGATGTTTCCGGCAGTCTCTCGACCTCTTCAAAAATTAATTTCTTCTTAAGAATGCCCTTCCCTCGACTTCGCCTCTCTTCTTCGCTTGGAAGTCCTCCTTGTTTGGTAGCATTGGGTATTTATAGACTTCTAGAAAAAATAGTTCTTATCACTAATGATTGCGTGGATGGGCAGCATTAATTTTCATACCCTATTGCATCGTCTGATAGTCACCGAACATTCAATGTATTTGCAACGATATGGTCTTCAACGACTGTCAACTGAATTTCTGGAAGATAGCACGAAGAAAAGAGTTGGCAGTCATAAGAAGTAGTAAATATGCAGAAGGTAAAATAGATTCTTGAAAGAAAAACAAAAAAGGATACACAAAAGGATATACTTCGTCCCCGATGAATGTATGCCACTTATCATCACAGGGACTGAGTGTTTCTTCTTTATTTTGGCTTACCCAAGTCAATGGAAGTTTTCTCGCGTTGGAAATCCCCTCCATGATACAACTTTACTCTTTGTCCATTCACTTTAAATGCGTTGGTCCCATCTTCGTTGGTCAATTCCACCGCTCCATGCGGAAATACTTCCTTGATTATGAAAGGCCCGAACCAACGTGACTTCAATTTTCCAAGAAAGAGATGCAGCCTAGAGTTGAACAACAATACCCTTTGACCTGCTTTGAGATTTTTCTCGCAGAAACACCTATCATGCCATCGCTTGGTGCGTTCTTTGTAAATTTTGGAATTCTCATACGTTTGTAATCTCCACTCATCCAGCTCTAGTAGTTGAAGTTTTCTCTCTTCTCCTGCAACCTTAAGATTAAAGTTAAGTTTCTTAACTTCCCACATCGCCTTATATTCCAGTTCCAATGGTAGATGACAAACCTTTCCAAACACCAATGCATATGGTGACATGCCTATGGGTGTCTTATAAGCAGTCCGATATGCCCACAAGGCATCATCTAGTTTCATGGCTCAATCCTTCCACGATGGTTTCACCACCTTCTCTGAGATAGTCTTTATTTCTCTATTAGAAACCTCTGTTTGTTCGTTTATTTAGGGGTGATACACAGTGGTGATCTTATGGTGGACATTATATTTGATCAACAGTTTACTAACAATGTGATTCACAAAGTGGGTCCCTTCGTCACTTATTGTGGCACGTGGGGTGCCAAAACAAGTGAAGATGTTTTTCTGCAAGAACTTAGAAACTGTTGCCACATCGTTTGCAATGCATAAAACAGCTTCAATCCATTTGGAAACATAGTCGATATTCAATAAAATGTATTTATAACCGTTTGACGATGGAAATGGTCCCATGAAATCTATTCCCAGACGTCAAATAGATCCACCTCTAAAATGACGTTCATTGGCATCACATTTTTTTTTTCTAAAATGCTTCCAGTGCATTGGCACTTATCGCATTTCATGGAGTATTCTCATACATTTTTAAACAGTGGGTCAGTAATACCCACATTGCAAAACTTTCGCCGCTGTCCGCTGAAATGCCCTCCATAAGGTGATTCTTGACATTGAAACAATATGCGATGGAAAGCAGTTTCTAGAACATAGAGTCTCAATATCTGGTCTGGTTCCCTTTTGTAGAGATTTACCCAATAGTAAAATTTGCATTCATGTATGAGCCTTTTCTTTTGATGGGATGTGTAGTTTTCAGGGAATTGTTTGCAAGCCAAAAAGTTGACAATATCCGTACACCAGGATAGTTCTTCAATCTTAAGCAACTACTCATCAGGAAATGAGGCATTCACCACTGATTGGATGCGATCCACTTTTGGATTTTCTAATCGCGATAAATGGTCAGCGACCTTGTTCTCTGTTCCCTTTCGGTCGATTATTTCCATATCAAATTCTTGGAGTAAGAGAGCCCATCGGATTAGTCTAGGCTTCCCATCTTTTTTGGTCATCAAATATCTTATCACAGAGTGGTTTGTGTGGACTATCACTTTTGACCCCAAAAAATAAGGTATGAATTTTTCAATTGCAAAATCACCGCTAAAAGTTCCTTCTCGGTGGTGGTGTAATTCGTTTGCATGGAGTTTAGTGTTTTGCTAGCATATACGATGGGTTGTAACATTGTCTTTACTTTTTGTGCCAAGACTTCCCCCATCGCATATCTGCTGGCATCGCACATCAGTTTGAATGGCTTCGTCCAATCTGGTGCGATCAGAATTGGCGCTATAGTCAAAGTGTCTTTTAGTGTTTTGAATACAGTGAGGCAGTATGAATCGAAATCAAAGGGTCTATCAGCTTCCAACCATTCAAAGGTCGAACGATTTTGGAAAAGTCCTTCACAAACCTTCTGTAAAACCTCTATGTCCTAGGAAACTCCTTAAAGCTGTCACAGGGGGTGGAAGATTTTCTATAGCTTCAATCTTTGCTTTGTCCACCTTTAATCCATTCCTTGAGACTTTGTGCCTGAGCACAATTCCTTCCTTGACCATAAAATGGCACTTTTCCCAGTTCAACACCAGATTAATTTCCTCACATCTTCTCAGTATTCTCTCCAGGTTTTGCAGACAGATTCATATGTTTGTCCATAGGCCGAGAAGTCATCCATAAAGATTTCAACCGAGTCTTCAAGGTACTCGGAGAAGATTGCCATCATACACCTTTGAAACGTACTAGGTGTATTGCATAATCCAAAAGGCATGCGACGAAAGCGAATGTTCCATGTAGACATGTGAACGTGGTCTTTTCTTGATCCTCTGGTGCGATCATAATTTGGTTATAGCCTGCGTATCCATCAAGAAAGCAACAATAATCATTCCCCGCTAATCTGTCGAGTATTTGATCAATGAAAGGTAAAGGGAAATGATCTTTCTTTGTCGCGGCATTGAGTTTCCTACAGTCCATACAAATCTGCCAACCCGTGACGGTCCTCATGGGGGTCAATTCATTGTTTGCGTTAGAAACCACTGTCATCCCACCCTTTTTGGGAACACATTACACGGGGCTGACCCACGTGCTATCTGCGATAGGGTAGATAATGTCGGCATCTAACCATTTGATGATTTCTTTTTTGACAACCTCTTTCATTGCAGGGTTTAGTTTGCGTTAAGGCTCTATTGAGCCCTTCTGATTTTCTTCAAGCCAGATTCGATGCATGCAATACGTTGGGCTGATACCTCTGATGTCTACGAGCGTCAATTCGATTCTAGTATATTTTTCCAGAACACTGATCAGCCCAGTTTCTTTTTCTTCAGGTAACGCACAGGATATGATGACTGGTAAGGTTTCATTCTGGCCGAGAAATACGTACTTCAAGTGAGTTGGTAGATTTTTTATTTCTAGTGTAGGTGGTTTCTCTAAAGAGGGCTTCTGTGCTTTTCTTTCTTCATCCAAATTCAGCATTTCATCATTCTTCAACATCTCTGTTATCGCATGGCAAGTCCTAATGGATGCTATCACATCTTCTCTTTCTTCATTCTCTTCTTCGGACTCCCAATTTTCAACGCCAGTTTGTTCATCATCGAAATCTGATAAACCTTCCTCATCTGGGAACTTCATTGCCTTGATAATATTGAACCTGAGCTTCTTTCCGTTGACGCTCATTGTGATTTCTCCCTTGTGCACATCTATTTGAGCACGACCAGTAGACAAGAATGGTCGTCCCAATATGATTGGAACATTTTTATCTGACTCATAATCTAAAATAATGAAGTTTTCAGGTAGAATGAATTTGTCTATTGTTACTGATAACTGGCAGAATTGCCAATTATTATAAGCCTTTTATTTAGAATCATGAGGGCCAATAAGTAGAAAATGTGATGATAATCTTAGAATTTGCGAAGATTTGAGTTTTGCATCAATTAGCACCTAGATCCTCACTGACCCCTACATTATGTGTTACTCTATGTTGAAGTGTCTATTTTTGTAGCTATCGCAGGAATCAAACGCATGCGTTTGAAATAAGCAATCACAAACAAACGCATGCGTTGAAGGTTGGATCGTATGTGTCCATCGCATGGAAGTTGCGGTGAACGTACGCGTCCAACGCATGGAAGTTGCGGTAATCGTATGCGTCTATCGCATGGAAGTTGTGATGATCAAGCGAATGCGGTGATCAATTGAAAATTGTGGCCACGGAGTGATGACCATAATAGAAGGACGATTGCAAGACGGGTAGAACACGTTGATGCTTTAGCTGAATCAAGCTTGGACACATACCTTGGGAGTATCAACAAGATAAGGCGATGTGACATTGCCCATACCGCAACAAAAGCATCAGTGAGCCATAACGCAATCATTATAGTTTTCGGCGTTTAAACTCTATAAATAGCATTTTAAACCTTCATTTCAAGACATCCGAGCTTTTGCCTCAAGGCAGAAGTTTATGATCACAGATGAGAGCTTGAAAGAGATTTCCAGTGAGAATTCTTCATCTCTATAACCCAGACCGAGTGATGATTAGAGCATTCACCGGAGATAGAGCTCGAGAGAGACATCTCCACCATTCAACCATGGCACCATCGACAGCCTTGATGCAGAGTCCTTCATCTGCCTTCTAATCTCTGTATTGTATATTAGCTTAAGATATTAAGATATGTTGTGATCAATGCAAATCTTAACTCCTTCATTACCATCTTTTTCATCATCTTCATCTCTATCATAGTTTTTCTTCAGCGTTTATTTATCAAAGTCAATCGTATGCTTAATCGTGTAGCCTAGAGATAGGACGCATGTAGCAACCCACCAAGAGGTGTGCGTTATGCGAGTATAGTGAGTTAATCCTCTTTGCTTAGTGAAAGGATGTGGCAATGCCTGTCTATAGGATGTTGCATTGCTTGTCTATAAGTTAAGTAGCCGCGTCTAACTGCCTGAGAAGGTAAGGGATGGAACGCACTAAGCAAGGTTCGTATTGTTCCTAGAGATAGACACAATCTTATGCTCGACGCAACCATGCACTATAGAGATATAGTCATGTGGTTGGCTACCTAGAGGTGTGATGCGTTAGTGCAACGAGCTGGGATTACTCGAGCGATTTAAGATAGTAAACGTTACTAAGCGTTAATGATTGTTGTGTCTCTACTTATTCTCATTGCAAGTCTTCTATTGCTCAATCTGTTTAGTTAGGAGTAGGAGTAATGTGTGAAATATTTAAACCTTCTTTGCTTTATTTTTATTCTTATTCATCGCCTCAAACGCATCACCTCACAAATATTATTGAGTGACAAGTCCCCGTGTTCGACCTCGAATTACCCGAGAAACTTGCGTTTGTGTTATACTTGGCGTAACCGTAAGAAAACTTATGATAGGAATGCGTGGTTATTGCATGCTAAGATTAACGCATCTTCATTCAGACGCATGACCTCAGACGCATGAGTGAAAACGCATAAGCCATGTTTAACGCATGATTTAATGTACAACCCCATTCGTCCTTAAAAATAAAAGAAAACAAAACACGTCCCTAAATTATCCCAACAAGTTTTTGGCGTCGTTGTCGGGAACTTGGCAGCTAATGTTTTGTGAATTTTCCTTGTGTTTTCGCAGGCACCCTTTCAATCTTATGCATATTGTAGATTGTGCGACCAAGCTGCAAATAATAATTGAAGTATAGACGATGCGTCGAAAGTCAAATATTGACCCTGAGATAGAAAGGCTATCTGTCGGATGAGCTGGAAGCAGTCTTAGACGCATGTCAACCATCATGCGTCCAACAATTGCTGGAAACTCCAATGGTCAGGGCGAGCCCTTGACCCAAGCAGTTGAGAGCCATCTCCTGTATGGGAGACTCCTTGCGGTGACAACACTCCAATTTCTCCAAGGACGTCTTCTACTCTATCTTTTACATTGCTTTCCTAGTTTAGTTTATTATTTTTATTTTGGATATACGAATGCTTCCTTGGTTGTGGTGCGTTTGCTCCTTGTAGGTGCGATAATAACTCTCCTCGGTGCACAGTTACAATGGAAGAATCCTCCACATCCTTCAACGCATGGCTTCAATCGCATGAACTCCAATGCATTGTCGCATGCGTTCTTCTACTTAAGGTTCTGTTCTTGTTATCTTTTATGCCTTATCCTCTTGAAATTCTCTTTGTCTGACTGCGGTTCTTTGCGATGCGTCTATAATGGTACAAATAATTCACCGCGTCCTCTAACTAGTATCGCAAGGCACCCCTTACTTTTAATAGCCTCTTCAAAGTGTGAAAGTCTAGTTTTATTGTGTGCAAACCCTTGCTCAAACATTTGTTATCACATTCCTCTTGAGTTTTTTTTTAGCTGCAGTGAGAATGCTGCCACCCTCTAAGTTTGGGGGGTGGCAGCGATATCGGAGAATTGCGTTCATCACATTGCGATCATTCCTTCAAAAAATAAACTTTTGAAAATAACAACTCCACTGCCAACGCAATGGGGAAACCCATGTTGACAAGAGTTGAGTTGTGAAAGGCACTTACCCGTAATTGGATGTCCGCATGACACCCGTGGGGGCAAGCCAAAACGAAGGTAAGTCGCCAGGATCAACGCATAAGCGCAATTCCTCTGTCTGGCGCAAGCCAACTTAAGCAAGACATGAGTTGATTTGAATATGGAACGCAACCGAAGTTGGATGCCCGCATGACACACGTGGGGGTAAGCCAAAACGAAGAGTGTAACCACGTTCAATGTCGCATTAGAATAAGTAAACGCATAAGCTTGAATTGTTTTGAATGAACGCATTCTCATGAGCTGAACGCAAAGTTGTGGAGAATGAATAAAAAGTTTTTGAGCAAAGGCTTTCCGAATTTAACTTAGAAAAGATCTCTTTGGAGAATCAGCCGAAGTAGAGAAAAGCACTGCGTCCATAGTTAGAGGAACGAGTAAATTATATTTTGAGAAGATGGTCATCGCAAAGAGACGTCGGAAGGTCAGTTAAGAATTTCTTGAGTATAACGCATGCTTGAGGACAAGCATGATTCTAAGTTTGGGGGGGTGATAACTGGCAGAAATGTCAGTTGTTATAAGCCTTTTATTTAGAATCATAAGGGCTAATAAGTAGAAAATGCAGTGATACTACTTAGAATTTGCGAAAATTTGAGTTTTGCGTCAATTAGCACCTAGATCCTCACTGACCCCAATATTATACGTTACTCCATGCCGAAGTGTCTATTTTTGTAGCTATCGCAGGAATCAAACGCATGCGTTTGAAATAAGCAATCATAGACAAACACATGCGCTGAAGCCAGGTGATCGCAAAGACAAATGCATGCGCTGAAGTTTGGATCGTATGCGTCCATCGCATGGAGTTGCAGTGATCGTATGCGTCCAACGCATGGAAGTTGTGGTAATTGTATGCATCCAACGCATGGAAGTTGCGGTAAATGTATGCTTCCATCACATAGAAGTTGCGATGTTCAAGCGAATGCAGTGATCAATTGGAAATTGCAGCCATGGAGTGATGACCATAATAGAAGGACGATCGTAAGACGGGTAGAACGCGTTGATGCTTCAGCTGAATCAAGCTCGAATGCATACCTTGGGAGTATCAACAAGATAAGGCGATGTGACATTGCCCATACCGTGACAAAAGCATCAGTGAGCCATAACGCAATCATTATAGTTGTCGGCGTTTAAACTCTATAGATAGCCTTTTGAACCTTTATTTCAAGACATCCGAGCTTTTTCCTCGAGACAGAAGTTTGTGATCACAGATGAGAGCTTGAAAGAGATTTCCAGTGAGAATTCTTCATCTCTACAACGCAGACCGAGTGACGATTAGAGCATTCGCTAGAGATAGAGTTCGAGAAAGACATCTCCACCATTCAACCATAGCACCATCGACAGCCTTGACGCAGAGTCCTTCATCTTCCTTCTAATTTCTGTATTGTATTACATTTTAGCTTGAGATATTAAGATATTTTGTGATCAATACAAATCTTAACTCCTTCATTACCATCTTCTTCATCATCTTCATCTCTATCATAGTTTTTCTTCAGCGTTTATTTATCAAAGTCAATCGCATGTTTAATCGTGTAGCCTAGAGATAGGACGCATGTAGCAACCCATCGAGAGGTGTGCATTGTGCGAGTATAGTGAGTTAATCCTCTTTGCTTGGTGAATGGCTATGGCAACGCCTGTCTATGGGATGTTGCATTGCTTGTCTATAAGTTAAGTAGCCGCATCTAACAGCCTGAGAAGGTAAGAGATGGAACGCACTTAGCAAGGTTCGTATTGTTCCTAGAGATAGGCACAATCTTATGCTCGACGCAACCCTGCACTATAGAGATATAGTCATGCAGCTAGCCACCTAGAGGTATGATGCATTAGTGCAACGAGCTGGGAGTACTCGAGCGATTTAAGATAGTAAATGTTACTAAGCGTTAATGGTTGTTGTGTCTCTACTTATTCTCATTGCAAGTCTTCTATTGCCCAATCTGTTTAGTTAGGAGTAGGAGTAGTGTGTAAAAAATTTAAACCTTCTTCGCTTTATTTTTATTCTTATTCATCGCCTCAAACGCATCACCTCACAAATATTATTGAGTGACAAGTCCCCATGTTCGACCTCGGATTTCCCGAGAAACTTGCATTTGTGTTATACTTGGCGCAAGCATAAGAAAACTTATGATAGGAACGCGTGGTTATTTCATACTAAGATTAACGTATCTTCATTCCAACGCATGACCTCAGACGCATGGGTGCAAACGCATAAGCCATGTCTAACGCATAATTTAATGTACAACCCCATTCGTCCTTAAAAATAAAACAAAACAAAACGCGTCCCTAAATTATCCCAACAGTTACCAAGACATCTTTTAATTTCCCTTCAAGGTGCACCAAGGATCTATCAGCGAGTTGAAGAGTCACTATTCTGGGCGTTAGCTGTCCCACATTCAATCTTTTTAAAATTGAAAGGGGTATTAAGTTTATGCTTGCCCCAAGATCGCATAATGATTGACCAATATAGATTTCTCCTATTGAGCAAGGTATTGTAAAACTGCCTGGGTCGCGCATCTTTGGTGGAATTATAGTGTTGTGTTCTTGTGTCAATGCCACCGTGGCGAATCTTTCCGTGCTTCTTTTCTTCGAGACAATGTCCTTTTTAAATTTTGCATACACCGACATCTGCTCTATCGCTTCTATGAATGGAATATTAATGTGCAATTATTTCAAAATTTCCAAGAAGCGCTGATACAGGCCTTCATCGTTATGTTTCTTTTTCAGTGTTTGAGGAAATGGAGGTAGCTGCACTTCCAATGTTTCATGGTTTGGAGGCTTAGAGGTGGTCGCATCTTCTGGCTCTCTAGTCTCGGACTCTTTTGATTTAGTTTGCGATAAAGGCTTTTTTTATTCAATCGTAGGTTGCTCCTTTGACTCGGTCTTGCGAGGCTCCTTTATGACTTCTATCGCCGCCTTTCCACTCCTTAGGGTGACTGCTTGGCAATGTTCTTTCCCGACATTTCCTTGATTGCATTGAAGCTCGGTTGAGCTAGGCAATGTCCCTTGGGGTCTGTTCTTTAACTCTCCCGCAATTTGTCCCATTTCAATTTCCAAATTGTGAATGGATGTAGCTTGGTTTTGAAAGACTGTTTCATTCTTTTCGATGCATTTCTTCAATAGGTTTTCCAGGGATGATGAGGATGGTGGTTTGCTAGCTTGTTGTTGTCCATTACATCTATGGAAAAACCCTAGCAGACTTTCTCTCTGAGCCACAGGCTGACTGCCTTGCTGTTGGTTGTTCTTCCAAGAAAAATTAGGGTGATTTCGCCACCCCGGGTTGTAAGTGTTTGAAAAATGATTGTTTTTTACAAAGGAAACTGATTGAGGATTTCATGGGCATTCCTCAAAAGAATGTGATTCTTCACATAAGACACAGTTGGTGCTTGTTTACTTTATCGCATTGACTTGCCCATTTCGAGCTCTTGAATTGTTTATTGCGATGCCTTGCAACAAGATAGCTAGAGACATAGTCTTGCAAGATGGAATTCGCTCTTACCCGATTTAGGGTTAGAAGATAGGTTATTCCTTTAAGTACTATTTTTTGGTTTTGAACAATGGGGCCCCATCCTCTCATGGTCAAAAGGGACATGGTTTATTAGCCAAACTATAAACCAATTATTCAATAGAGGATCAGTGGGAGCTTAAGGAGCAAGATGTATTTAAAGGGGTAAAACACTATTTTGACGTAGTTGTAAATACGAACGACCTGTGAAGGTTCAACTTATTGATTATGGTTAAAGTGGACAAAAATATATCTATAGTGAGGAGAGTGCAACTATCGAGCTATAGTGGTGTGTCTTGGTAGTTAACGAATATTGATTAATTTGGTCTAAATAGTTTAGCCAATTAATCTCGTTAGAGCTCATGATCTGTAAGTCCATAAGGTCCCTCTACTAGCTTGTAAAATTGTATCATGGATTAGTGAATTGAGCGGTTTTGAAGCATTCAAAATTGAAATTAGAGTTTTGAATTTGAAGTGTTCAAATTCAATTTAGGGTTTGATTAATTGAATTTGATATAACTAAAACGTTTACTTTTGTTGAAATTGAATGGAAATATTTGATATTAAATTATTAACATGAATAGGGTGTTTAATTAATTTAATATTTGATATTAAATTATTATTTATTTATTTAATTAAATTTGTTTAATTAATTATTTAAATAAAACATTTTAAAAAATTTTGAGATTCAAAATTCAATTTTGAATTAATTAAATTTATTTTTTTGAAAATTTAATTTAATTTTGAAAAATGAATTTTAAAAAAATGAAGTTAGTGGAATCCTCTAATTAATACCTAGTCCACTATGATCAGCTCATTGAGGTGTCAATGGGTTGAAGATTGGAGTGCCTGCATGTTTATTCTTCATAAATATGTTGAATTTCATCATTGAAAGGATGTTGCATTGTGAATTTCTGAAATTTAGCTGCTTCTCTCCAAACCTCATCTTTCCCTACCAAATTGATCTCAATTTAATGTTTTCACCACACAATCCAAGTTGTAGAATAGTAAAGAAGATCCTCTTGGTGGTCTACTGTGCATTTCAAGGCCAAATTCGTAGAGAGGTGCTGGAATTGCTGTGATCAACAAAGGTATTGTTCATCTTGAAACCATCTTTTTTGAAAATAGTTTTCATACATGTTTTTAAACTCAAATTAAGTGTAATTAGAATGCTTATCGATTCTGATTTCTTCCACTGCATGTTTGTATACTCCATCAATTGGTATCAGAGCATGATTTAAGCATTCAATTAACGTTAATTTGAGTTTGGTGGGTGAATTTCTGTAGATTCATGTTTGGTTGACTGATATGGTTGAAATTAAACTTCGGCATTAGATTTCTCTTTGATTATGTTGTTAAATTTTGTATTTGGCTCTTGTTTGATGAACTTATATGTGCGCTCTAAAGTTTATAATTTTATTGGAATCAATAGAGTTCAAATTAGGTTGTAATCAAAGATTATAGCAGGCAAGGTCAGCAGTAGAAAACTGGATTCGGAGCTACTGCCGGCAGCATTGCAACGCTGCACCAGAGCGTTGTGATGCTGCTCTTGATGAAACTCATGGCATTACAATGTTGGGATGGAGTGTTGCAATGCTGCTCATCCTAGCCTAGAAAGACGTACGTGTTCGTGAGCCAGTTCGCACGGGTGAAGTCGGTTCGACTGGTTTGGTTCTTTTCTAGTCTGGTTAGCGCTCTCTGGTTCGGTTCAACCTCATTTGGAGCCTTGAAAAGTCGGTTCGAGCAGTTTGGGGTCGGTTCTGGTCGGGTCAAGCGGTCCATATTCAAAATATTATTTGTAATATTTAATTAAATTTTCTTGCTTAGGATGCCAAAGTTGAACCATATCGGTGTTGTGTTAAATATTTATGCATGTGATGTATGTTATATTTAAATTAAACATGTATGTGTATAATGTATGCCATGTAGATTTAAAATCCCACCATAGGAAGCATGTTACATGCTTTGAATATATGTTATAAAGGGTTATAATATATAGTATGCATGTTTAAGGTTTCTAAAATTTAATATAAGTGTTATATTAAAGTTTGAATGCCTTTGATGAATGTTATGGATGGAAAGCATGTCTATTGTTTTATAAGTTGTTATAAAATTGGATTAAACATTAAAATCCATAACAAAGATAAGTTGTATGATCATTTAAGTTAATAACTTGTTTTAATAGTTTAAATAGGTCGTTATCTTATAAAATACGGTTACAAACTCAATCAGTATATAATCATATCTAAGGCTGGAAGTATTTAAGTTGATGGTTTATGGAACACCTTCTACCTGGGGATTATGGTTGAATAATTGAGCATTGTTAACTGATTTTATGAGCTTGCATGAGTGAGTGAGGTAATAAAATGTTTTTATCACCTAGATATTGTAGGTTAAATTCAAATATAAACGTTATACTTGGATAAATAATATAGACTTAGGGTATTTATTAGCCAAAATATACCTAAGTAAACGTATACCTAAAATCTTAGAATACTTCAGTGGGAGATTAACAATATATATGATATATCGTTTTTAGCTCTCACGTCCCTAAGAGTTCATATTGTGAGATCCATGCTCGGCTTCGTGTCGATTATACCTCAACTGCTTCATTTGAAAAGTATTTGCTATGAAGCATAGGTACTTCATGTGAAGCAAAGAATTAGTATCAGACACGTATTGGATATCGATACTTCCAGATACTTCATATATACATATCAGACACACGATTTGACCTATCTATACTTTCAGATACTTTTCAGATACGTATCGACACATGATTTGACGTATCTATTTCTATGCGTACTTTTTTTTTTTTAAGAAAAAAGACAAGTAACTCATCTAATATTTCCCAATCTAAAATTAGGCAACCTATTTAAAAAGCTCACTACTCGAGTCTAAAACTAAAAGAAAAATAAATAAATAACGGACCAAACCATAGACTAGAATCATCTAATCTCCATCTTCACATTTGAGTCCCCATAAAGTCCATCAAAATATAAATCATTTGGATGTCTTCAACAATAAGTTCTTCGTTTATCTTCATACTTCTCTCTCTAATCTTCTTCTTCTTCTTCTTCTTTGGAATATGAGTCACTTTTCTATTGAACTTTATTAACTATTGTACTTCAACATCTTAGATGTTGCTTTTTTTGTATTGTATTTAAGTGTTTGTATTCTATTTTGTGCTATTGTTATTTACTTGCATGCTAATTTATCTATCTTCTAGATTTTTTTTAAGAAAAAAAATGTATCTTCAATGTATCAGTATCCTCGTCTTTTAGAAATATATATATTAAAAATATATAAAAAAAAAGTGGCGTATCCTTAGATGTATCTGTATCTTAGTTTTTTTAGAAATTGACGAATCGTCATATCCGGTCGTATCCATATTGTGTAGCTGTATCTATATCTGTGCTTCATAGAGTATTTGCATGGGTCAATAGCAAGGTGAATAGGGGAAGTATTTCATAGTAAGTGGGTGAAGGAAATGTGTCAACATATCCAGCAATCTCTTCCATTAGTTTGAACCGTGAGATTCCTATGTTGCATCTGCTATCGTTTTTATGTGACACTAGCTAGTTGTTAACCATGCGATCCCCTCGAAGGGTTGTAACATAGGATTCAGAACAACCCAAGCTTAAAAAATGAATAGGGTTTCATAGTTTCGTCTTGAACATTGTCTTCCGATTTGAAGGTATATTCATATTGTTTTATGAAATCTAAAAATGGAGGGTCACACTTATAAGAGTTACTAAGTGTTAATAAATTCTTGACCGAAAATGGTAACTAAATGACTATAGGAATAAGAGTTATTCTGGAGATAATATTTGGTCAAGATTGTCTTGCTTAGTAAAGCAATATTTGACTACCCCTCGGTAGCATCTATTCTGACTCACTAATGTACCGTTGCAAATAAACAAAGAAATATGGGTACTTTATTACTTTTTTGCTAAAATTGGATTGAAATGCATAAGTCTAATAGAATATTGTTTAATTTTCAGCAATGTTGAACTCGATTATACAACTATTAGTTCCGATCAATTCAACGGTGAAGGGTTTTCAAACTAGAAATCAAACATAAATATAATACTAGTGGTTGACGATTTGAGGTTCGTTTTAACGGAGGAATGTCCTCCTCTTCCTAGTTCAAATGCTAACCAAAATATTCGGGAAGCCTATGACAGATGTGTCAGGGCTAATGATAAAGCCAGAGCCTATATCTTAGCAAGCATATCCGATGTGCTTACTAAGAAGCATGGAGCCATGGTTACTGCATGTGAGATCATGGCGTCATTGCAATAGATGTTCGAGCAACTGTCTTCTTCGGTACGACATGATGCTATTAAATACGTCTATAACTCCCGCATGAAAGAGGAGACCTCTATTAGAGAACATGTCCTGGACATGATGGTCCATTTCAACATTGCGGAAGCTCATGGCACTATCATAGATGAAAGGAGTCAAGTTAGTATAATAATGGAATCTTTTTCGAAGAGCTTTCTAACATTTTGTACTAATGTTGTAATGAATAAGATTGATTACAATTTTACTACTCTTCTTAATGAACTACATACTTGTCAATCTTTGGTGAAAACAAGGAGAGTGAAGTAAATGTTGTTTCACATGAAATCTCTTAAGGGATCTTTGTCTGGAACGAAACCCTCAGAGAAAAAAAAAGTTTGTTTCTTTTTCAAAGGATAAGAGTATCCAAATGAAGAAGAAAGGAAAAGAGAAGAAGAAAACCCCTACAAAAAAAAAAAAAGAAAGAATAAAGCACCAAAAGAAAAATGTTTCCATTGTAATGAAGATGGGCATTGGAAACGCAATTGCCTGCAATATCTTGCTAAAAAGAGAGCTGAAAAGGTGAACTAAGGTAAACTCGATTTACTTATGGTAGAAACATATTTAGTGGAAAGTCTTCACGTAACCTAGACACTAGATTCGGGCGTCGGTAGCCATATATGTACTTTTCTTCAGGAAACTAGTTTCTGGACACAGCTATCAGAAAATGAAATGACTTTCAAGGTAGTGAAGTCATTTCAACAAAAGCAGTGGGAGACATCAAGTTACATTTTGGAGATGCTTACATTTTACTTGAAAAATATATATTATGTACCTAAAATGAAAAGGAACTTAATCTTTGTGTCTTGTCTGCTAGAAAATATGTACAAAGTAATCTTTGATATCTAATAAAGTGTTCATTAGTTCAAGAAGTGTTTGTGTTTGTTCTGCTAGACTTGAAAATAACTTGATGTATTAAAACCAACTAAAGCAAAAATCATTTTAAATATAGAGATGTTTAAAACAGCAGAAACTAAAAATTAAAGACGAAAAATTTCTCCTAACGCCTATCTTTGGCACTTAAGACTTGGTCACATAAATCTCAACAGGATTGAGAGACTGGTAAAAAAACGGTCATCTAAATAAGTTAGAAAACAATTCATTTCCTCCGTGTGAATCATGTCTTGAGGATAAAATGACCAAAAGATCTTTTACAACAAAAGGTCTTAGAGCCAAAGAACCCTTAAAACTTACACATTCAGACCTTTGTGGTTCGATGAATGTTAAAGCTCGAGGAGTATATGAATATTTTGTCAATTTTGTTGATGATTATTCAAGGTATGACTATATTTACCTAATGAGTCACTAGTCTGAAACTCTTGAAAAGTTCAAAGAATTTAAGACAGAAGTTGAAAACTTATTGGGTAAAAGAATCAAAATACTTCAATTAGATCGAGTGGTGAATATATGGATTTACAATTCCAGAACTATCTAGTAGATCATGGAATTCGATCCTAACTCACAACGCCTAGAACACCACAACAAAATGGTGTTGCAGAAAGGAGAAATCGAACCTTGTTGGGCATGGTTCATTCGATGATGAGTTACATTTAGTTACCTCAATCTTTTTGGGGGTATGTAGTAGAAACTGCAGTATATATTTTTTAACATGGTTCCCTCAAAAAGTGTTTCAGAAACACCATATGAGTTATGGAAAGGACGTAAAGGTAGTTTGCCACTTCAGAATTTGGAGATGTCGGACACACGTGTTGCTGCAAAACCCTAAGAAATTGAAACAATGTTCAAAATTATTCCTATTTGTTGGATACCCTAAAGAAACAAAAGGTGGATTTTTTTATGATCCTTAAGAAGATAAAATATTTGTATCGACAAATGCTACATTCTTAGAAAAGATCATATTAAGAATCATCAACCTCGTAGTAAACTAATACTCAATGAAATGTCCAAAGAAACTACAAATTCAACAAGAGTTATTGATCAAGTTGGTCCATCAACAATAGTTGTTACTCCATCACATCTTTCTCAAGAGTTAAGAATGCCTCAACATAATGGGGGGGTTGCATGACAACCTGATCGATACATGGGTTTAGCATAAACTCATGTCATCATACCTGATTATGGCTTAGAGGATCCATTAACCTTTAAATAGGAAATGGAAGATGTAGATAGGGACCGATGGACTGAAGCCATGGACCTAGAATGGAGTCAATGTACTTCAATTATGTCTGAGAACTTGTAGATCAATCAGATAGGGTCAAACCCATTGGTTGCAAGTGGATCTACAAGAGGAAACGAGACCAAACTGGTAAGGTGCAAACTTATAAAGCCAGACTCGTGGCAAAAGATTTTACCCAAAAATAAGGGGTAGACTATGAAGAAACCTTCTCTCTATTGCCATGATAAAATCTATAAGAATACTTTTATCCATTGCTGCATTTTATGGCTGTGAAATATGGAAAGTGGATGTCAAGACAACCTTTTTGAATGATCATCTTGATGAAAGTATTTACATGTCTCAACCAAAAGGGTTTATTGAACAGGGTCAAGAGCAAAAGGTTTGCAAGCTTAAAAGATCCATTTATGGGTTAAAACAAGCTTCTAGATCCTGGAATATAAGATTTGACACTATGATCAAATCTTATGGCTTTGAGCAAAATGTTGATGAACCTTGTGTTTACAAGAAGATAGTCAACAAGACTGTATCTTTCTTGGTTCATTATATTGATGATATCTTGCTCATTGGGAATGAGACAAGTTTTCTTGTTGACATAAAAAGATGGCTAACATCGCAATTCCAAATGAAAGATTTAGGAAATGCACAATATATTCTTGGAATCCAAATTGTTCAGAATCGTAAGAACAGAACACGCTATCTCAAACATCTTATATTGACAAGATATTGTCAAGGTATAATATGCAAAATTCCAAAAAGGGCATGTTACCTTTTAGACATGGAATTCATTTGTCAAAGGAGTAGTGTCCTAAGACGCCTCAAGAAGTTGAGCAAATGAAGAGAATTCCACATGCATCAGTAGTTGGGAGCCTGATGTATGCTATGTTATGTACACGTCCTGACATATACTTTGCAATTGGAATTATCCGCAGGTTCCAATCTAACCCTGGACACAGTCATTGGACTGTTGTTAGGAATATCCTCAAGTATCTTTGGAGAACGAGAGACTATATGCTCGTGTATGGCCTAAGGATTTGATCCTTACAGGATACACTGATTCTGATTTCAGACTGATATAGATTTTAAGAAATCTACTTCAATATCAATTTTCACTCTTAATGGAGAAGCTATAGTGTGGAGAAGCATCAAGTAGAGTTGTATTGCTGACTCTACGATGGAAGTTGAATACATAGCTGCATATAAAGTAGCTAAAGAAGTTGTATGGCTATGCAAGTTCATGACAGATTTGGAAGTGATTCCAAATATGCATCTGCCTTTCACTCTATATTGTGATAACAGTGGAACAGTTGTCAATTCAAAGGAACCAAGAAGCCACAAACGCGGAAAACATATCATGAGAAAGTACCATCTCATCAGGAAGATAGTACATTGAGGAGACATGATAGTCATGCAAATAGCCTCTGAAGATAATCTTGCTTATCCATTTACGAAGGCCCTTACGGCTAAAGTGTTCAAGGGCCACCTGGTCAAACTAGGACTACAAGCTACATAATCTAGAACAAGTGGGAGAATGTCAAGGGTATATAGCTGCCCTAGCTTATTGTATTTTCTCTCTTAATCTCAACATTGTATACATTTTATATTTATATATTTATATATTTATAACTCATTGGAGTATTAGTCCAAGTGGGAGATTGTTGGGAATGTCCTAAAACTCGTAGTTCATATATACTGGTAACATATTCTATTTATCAATAAAAGTATTATTGAGTTGTTCATTCAATAAAATGTTATTGATATTGCATTTTGTTATAAAAATCCAATAAACGAAATCCATGGCTATAGTATGAATACTTTAACTTTATGTGGAGACATAAAAGTGGATCAAGTTTTAGTATATAGCCAAAAGGGTCTACAAGTATATGAATGAGATTGGATACCTCGTCCTACGGACACTTGGATGCATCCCACTTTATATACTAATGAAAATGATGTGATCCCAAAATCATTTATGTGAAGACATGCAAGTGGAGGCATCCTATGAAAAAGATGTTTGCATAAGATCGGACCACGAAATAGTCACTTTTCTTTATAATGATTGTTATTGTTAAAATTGACTATTTCCAATTTAATGGTCTAGGGTAACTCGATCTTAATCCTGAGCTATATAGTCTTTGATCTGCGTAGGTGAGAGTAGTTCAACATCAATAAGCCTCCCATTTTGGAGATAAGACCGAATAGATAGCTAGGGACATGGTCTTGGAAGATGAAAGTCACTCCTACCCGATTTAGGATTAGCAGATATGTTGTTCCCTTAAGTAGTTGGACTATAAACCAATTGTTCAATAGAGGATCAACGGGAACTTAAGGAGCAAGATGTATTTATAGGGGTAAAACGGTATTTTGACCTAGCTGTAAATACGAACGACCTGTGAAGGTTTGACTTACTAATTATGGTTAAAGTGGACAGAAATATATGTACAGTGAGGAGAGTGCAACTATCGAGCTATAGTGGTGTATCTCGGTAGTTAATGAATATTGATTAATTTGGTCTAAATAGTTTAGCCAATTAATCTCAAATCATTGGAGCTCATGATCTGTAGGTTCATAAGGTCCCTCTACTAGCTTGTAAAATTATATCTTGAATTAGTGATTTGAGCGGTTTTGAAACGTTCAAAATCGAAATTAGGGTTTTGAATTTGAAGTATTCAGATTCAATTTAGGGTTTGATTAATTGTATTTGATACAATTAAAACGTTTCGTTTTGTTAAAATTGAACGGAATCGGAGAGATTAGAATATTTAAATATTTATTTAAATATTGAATTAACATGAATAGGATTCATGTTTAGATTAGGTGTTTAATTAATTTAATATTTGATATTGAATTATTATTTAATTAATTTATTAAATTTGTTTAGTTAATTATTTAAATAAAATATTTTTCAAATTTTTGAAATTCAAAATTCAGTATTGAATTTAATTAAATTTAATTTTGTGAAAATGAAATTTAATTTTGAAAAATGAATTTTTTTAAAAAAAGAAAAAAGAAAAAAATGGGAAGTGATTAATCCTCTAATGAACACCTAGCCCACTATAATCAGCTCTTTGAGGTGTCAATGAGCTGAAGATTGGAGCGTCTGCAGGTTGAATCTTCATAAATATGTTGAATTTCAGCATTGAAAGGATGATGCATTGTGAATTTCTAAAATTTAGCTGCTTCTCTCCAAACCTCATCTTTCCCTACCAAATTGATCTCAACTCAGTGTTTCCACCACACAATCCAAGTTATGGAATAGTAGAGAAGATCCTTTTGGTGGTCTACTGTGCATTTGGAGGCCAAATTCGTGGAGAGGTGTTGGAATTGCTGTGATCAACAAAGGTATTGTTCATCTTGAAACCCTCTTTTCTGAAAATAGTTTTCATACATGTTTTTAAACTCAAATTAAGTGTAATTAGAGTGCTTATTGATTCTGATTTCTTCCGCTGCATGTAGGTATACTCCATCAATGATATTATATATAAGATTTACCAGCTCATTATACGTTAATGTGCTTGGAACTAGCAAACCCTTCAAATAGACTGCAGTATAGCATTCTTCTGCGTCGTCTCATATACCACCATAACGTGAGAATATATACTTCTCCATCCTTCAAGAAAAACAATACAGAAAGTGAGCAGTTAGGAAAATACATAACTGTTAAATACTCGCTATACTCGCTACTCGATGCTCGATGCTCGATGCTCGATGCTTGTCACTCGAAACTCGGTATTTTCAATTCGATGCTTATTGTTTCATAGTTCTCTCACCTCATCCTCGCTCCCCTGGGAGCTACTTGCATGTATCAGTGCACACTCACAAACTCACACTCGTTCGTTCTCTTTGCTACTTTCATATGTCTCGCACATCTTTGAAAAAGTAAAAAAACTGAGCAAGAAAAAGCACATTTACTTACTTGAGGTGTGAGACAATGTAGTGAAATGATCTCAATGCCTTTATAACTTGATCTCCGTCAAGAAAAATAGGTTTTGTGAAGTGGGTCTTTTGAAGGGAAAGTATCCTAATTTTCTCTTTTGTGTTTCAATTCTATTTGTTCTTTGTTAATAAAAAAAATCACTTCACATTTCAAGAAATTGATTTGAAAGAATCATGTATATTATTAGAAAATTCTCCAATTTGTGTATGTTTGTACATGAGCATTAACTACAGATCAGGTTCCGAAGACACGGAGAATTCAAAAAAATTGAGTATAAAGTAATTAAGTATCGAGTATGACGTGGATATGAACGAGTATACACGTGTTGATTGCAACCGTATCAAGTGACCATGAAGTTGGGTATCGAGTGACTGTCGATCGAGAAATATGTGATGAGCCATCGAATATCAAGTGAGAAGCCATCAAGGATCGAGTAAATTCGTATTGGCAGGCGCATGGGGTGCATCTCAGGTGCGAATCGGTAAAATCACATGCTTATGACGTAAGTAGAAGGCTACTTTCCATTACTTTCTCTACAGGTGGCCATTTTTCATTTGAGCCTCCCAAATGAGGACATCTGTACAAAAAACCCAATGTTTAAGAACTCGTCGAAATATTCATCTTGATTTTTCTTCCTGAATCTAAGTGAATGTGAGGGAGGTAGCCTAACATTTTGGTATACATTACTTGGCTTCTTTATTTGTGTGGACTTTTGCTGGTGGTTTACAGGCACATTCTTCCTTGCATCATCTGCAAAATTTAAAAAAAAAAAAAACAATATTTTCTCCTTGTTGCAAGTGCTTTGAGGGCACAAGGACTGCATCACCTAATTTCTTTATATCTTCTAGTCTGATTGGGCTTTGATTTTCTTGTTTATCCATATTATTGGGAATTATGGGTTGTATAACCACCTTATCCAAAGGAATCTCTAGTTCATTATACTTTAGACTACTCCTCAAGTAATTGCTTTGCATTACTTTTTCCCTTCTTTACGAGAGTTCTTTTACTATTGGGAAGTGTTGGGTCTATTTTTTAACTTATTTGCTAATTGTCCCACTTGTACTTCCAAGTTTCGCAGTGATGTTGTCTTGGATTCATGCATCATTTTTAGAATAATGTCCTCGATGAGCGTCTCCATAATCGGATTCTACACTGGTCCTTATAGTTTCATTTGAAGTATTGGTTATGGAATAAAATTGAAACCTCAAGCAGGTTTTTGTCTCACATGATGACTTGTACTTGCATTTGTTACATTTTGTCCTCCTCAAGAAAAATTTGAATCATTAGACCATCATAATGAAGGAACCTGTTGATAATGAGCAGAAATGCACGTTATTACGTGCTAAGTTATAAAACAATGCAGGTTTGCGTTGATAAAAATATACAAGATTGCATCCAAAAGCATTAAGTTCACAATATTGCGGTCGCATGCGTCAATCGCATTAAAATAGTTAACTTATGTATTTTTGTGCATAATATACGTCGACGCAAGGCGGAAGATGCGATCTAGAGAAATCAATGGCCGAGTGCATCAAAAGATTGCGTTAACGTAAGGCTATGCGATCATTTGTGCTCGCAAGTATCTGCTTAAGAAGGTTGCCACATAGAGCCAACACAACATGGTGGGTGCATCTAGGAGAAAAGCGTAATAAATCACGATGGGACAGAAAGCTGATGACGGTCAATTCCGAATGAAGTGGATAAGCCGTTAACGATCTACTGTAGCAAGTACACAAAACTTTTTTGTGACAAATATTTGGAGCATCAGATAGAGAATTAATGTCATCCCATCAGTGCAATCATAAGAGAGAAGAAGCCTTTCACTCCGAAGCTCTATAAATACCAAAGGCCACCTTCAGTGAAGGAGTTCGCTTAGTTAGAGAAGTTTCCCTTAGATAGAAGTAGCCTTGTTCTTAGTTTTCTTTTACTTAAAAGAAGGAAGCGAGGGAAGTGAGATTGTACCGAGAGATCGTTCCGGTGAACTTGGAAGAGTGCTAGAAGCGTCGAGATCAGAGAGAGGGCCAACTCCTGCAGAAGCTAGAACATCTTTTGAGCAGAATAGAGTTAACAATGTAAAAGACTCGGGAAGCAAGGAATTGCTACCAGGCTTTCTACCCTTATCTTCCATTGTCATTTTGTACATTGAATTGATTTATAGAAATGGAATTTACATCTTTATATTTGTTCACTCTCTATATATTACACATGAGTAGCTAAATCAATCGAATGGGTTGAGAATCCCTTATCTAGCATAACTGGGGATCTTCATTCTATGCGATTATCTTGTATTATGTATGCGTCATTCATCCATTAGAGATACTCGGATGGGTAGTCTAAGGATAGAATCTAGGCTTGGAAAAGCCAGGTTAGAATTTAGGCTCGAGAGAGTCAGATTAGAAATGCATAATCAAGAGATAGGAGCTTAGGAATAAGCACTGTTTGCGATTAACGCATCGCATGCATCCTAGAGATAGGTTATGATTGTATGCGGTCACCTTGTCTTTGTGTGCATCTTGCATCATCGCATAGGCAAGAAGTAGAGACTTAGGAATAAGCTCTATGGATATTATCGCATTCATCGCATGCGTCTTAGAATTAGGAGCTACTGCATTGCATTGGAAAATGATTGTTGTCGTATAAGTGTAGCACGATCGCATAGTTTGAATGCATTCTCGGGAAACGCTAGCTAAAGACCTTCTCAACCCATTCCTCTGCATACTCAGTGTATCTGTTGCATAATCAATCTTTTCTCAAATCCGCCGCATACTTTTTATACTGTAAACAATAACCCAACAACTCTTTTATTTATTGGTTACCACAAAGTCATCTTAAAAATTATTACCGCATATTGTTTTCCTTAGTCCCTGAGTTCGACCCTGGACTTACTAGGAAACTCAGTAGGATTTATACTTGGGTTCAGCTGAGAAAGCTTGTTGCACAACGCATTTTCCATCACCGCGACTCCTTTCATTATATCAACGTATAAAATAACGCATCAAGTTCTTAGCGTCATTCCAGGAACTTCGGCAATTCAGTGTGCTAACGGTAATTTTTCTGATTTCTTTGCAGCTTTCAATCTCCGGCAAATTATGATCCAGAGATTGAAAGAACGTTCCGACGAAGACTGAGAGATAGCCGCCAACCACAATAGAAAGATAATATGGCGGAACAAGCTAAAAACGGAGTACCAAATGAAAACAATGTCATGGTGAATCCAATCCTACTGGCAAACGACCGCAATAGGCCTATTCGGGACTATGCATCGCCCAACCTCTACGATTTCTCCCCAGGAATCATGAGGCCTGCTCTTGATGGATCTCGATTCGAAATAAAATCGGTGATACTACAGATGATCCAGACTGCTAGACAGTTTGGAGGAAGGCATGGCGAGGACCTGCACGCCCACCTCCAGAGCTTCATAGAAATCTACAACACTTTTATGTTCCCGAATATCTCTACCGAAGAAGTTCAACTAACTTCGTTTCCATTTTCGTTGTGTGATCAAGCACGAAAATGGGCGTACTCTCTCGAACTAGGGGAGATTACTTCATGGGAGCAAGTGGTAGAGAAGTTTATGAAGAAATATTTCCCATCAACTGAGAATGCTAGAAGAAGGAAGTTAATAACCAATTTTGAACAGGACATGGATGAATCGTTCAGCGATGCTTGGGCGAGGTTTAAGAGGCTGGTAAGAGACTGTCCACACAATGGATTACCAGACTGCTTACAGATGGAGATTTTCTACCAAGGATTAACCCCTGCATCGCAGACAGCTGCCAATGCAGCAGCAGCTGGATGTCTGTTGGATAAAATATAAAAGGAGGCCAAGAATATCCTTGATCACATTTCAAAAAATCACGAGGACTGAAGAGAAAGCGATCAAAGATTAAGAATAAAGATAATGACGTGAACAACAGGGCCATCGCATCCCTTCAGAACCAAATGACTGTGATGATGAGTTTGATACAAGGCATCGCAATTAACAGCACGGGAGCAAAAAAAGAGCAGGTCAACGTAATTGCTCAAACGACCGTAAGTTGTGTCATCTGCAGAGACGCACATCCGATGGAAGAATGTCCAAGAAATACGGAGTCAGTATGCTTCATAAAGAATAATCATTATTCTGACATGTACAACCCTGGGTGGAGAAACAACACAGTTTCGCATGGAAAAATCAACAACAAAGCTTTCAACCAGTGGTGCAAAAAGAAGGGCCACCCGAATTTTTCTCGCGATCCAACAGTCCAACGCATAACCAAGTCAGTAGTTCGCAGACACCGCAATCTTCGTCCTTAGAGAGCTTGTTGAAGCAGTATATTGAGAAGAACGAATCAGTGCTTCAGAATCAAGCATCGTCAATCCGAAATCTCGAAATTCAGCTAGGACAGATTGTGGGCGAGCTAAAAAATAGACTGCAAGGAACTTTGTCGAGCTCAGCTCACGCAACTCTGGGGGTACGAGGAAGGAACAATGCTTAGCAGTCTTCTTGCTAAGTGAAACAACGACCGCGGAAGGAAGGGAGGAAACCATCGCGACCAACTTGAATGCGGTAACAACCGAGGACCCATTGACTCATAATTCAAAAGACCCGAGAAGATGAACCCAGAAGTTGCGTCTACCTTTAAGCCTCTAGAACGCAAGATAGAAGAAATCCAGCTACCACCATTCCCACAAAGATTGAAAAAGAAACAAAGTGATGAAGATAAGATCGCCACGGAGGAAGTAACGCAAAATACAACGATCCCACAAAAAATGTGCGACCCAGGAATCTTCATGATACCATGCTCCATTGGAGGGGTCTACAGTGGCCAAGCACTATGCGATCTTGGGGCGAGTATAAATGTAATGCCGCAATCAATCTTCAAACGATTGAATATGGGTAAACTCATGCCCACGACGGAGACTCTTCACTTGCGGAAAGATCCCAAATACATCCTGAGGGAGAGTTGAAAGATGTCGTAATCTCAATTGATAAATTCATCTTGCCGGCAGACTTCATCATTTTGGATTATAAAGCGGACGAAGATGTGCCCATCATATTGGGACAACCATTCCTCTCGATCGGTCGCACTCAAATTGATATGCGCAAGGGGGAGATTGTGATGAACATTAACAGGGAAAGGCTCCGGATTAAGGCAGTCAAGATTCCGAAAGATCGAGGAAAGAAGAAAAATCCACCGTGGACGTGAAAAGTCCATCTTGAAATAAGCAGTCCCTGAGTTACTATGCGACTCAACCTCATCAGGGACATAATCCTTTTGAATATCCTTTTTGTTTAGTATCAATGCTTCATGAACTCTCATTACCTTATTGTTATCTGTTATCGCATATTTGTTTATTGCTTAAAAAAAGTGAGAAAAAATAATAATGTGATCGTGTTGAACGATCGTGGTAAACGATTTTTCTAACTCCGTTATTTTTATGATTATTTGACCATCTCAATGTTTTCTTTGCAAACGATCGAGGTAAATGATTGTGGAGGCGCTACACGAAGACGCAACTACTTAATTTCATCACTGCAATCCAAAGAAAGTAGATTACCGCAAGGCAGGATGCGTCAACAAATAATGCAGACAACAATGCAAATTTGGGGGTTATATCTTTCCTTGACTTTATTCCAAATTTTGCACTATCGCATCGCATTTTAATTTTGAAAATTTTATCACCACATCCTCTTTGGTTACCGCAATCATTTAATATTGATTAATTTAGTAAGTCACCGCATGATTTCTCTTTGTCAATTATGATTTCAATGATTAAACGCATGCTTCTATTTTTTCGTATACACTAGAGTCAACTTAATTTTAGGATAGTCACCTCATGAAATATTTCTAGAAGTTAGTGGTCTGCTAGCTTTCTTTCAAACTGACCCTTTACGAAACTTTCTTAGAACATCGCATGACTTCTTTCAATCTTTTGGCAATGAGGACATTGCCGCATTTTAAATTTGGGGGTGCGGTATTCATTTTCGACCTTGCTATTTTTAGACTTGCTTATAAAAAAATCTTAACGTTGCGATTGGATCCTACTCGTAGTTGGATGTCCGCATGACACACATGGGGGCAAGCCAAAACAAAGGTAGAAACCATGATCAACGCATAAATAAATGACCGTAACTCCGCTGCCAAATGGGCATGAGTTTAGTCTGAGAAAGAGCGCCTTGCTCGTAGTTGGATGTCCGCAAGACACACGTGGAGGCAAGCCAAAACGAAGGCGAGGCACTTGGATCAGCGCAAGGTCAGAGAAAAAAAATGTCTAAAATACGCAAGGATAAAAAAAATCATTTAACACCCTAGTGAAAAAGTTTTTTTTAAAATAAATAAAAAAAATCCTTTAACACCCCAGTGAAAAAGTTTTTTTTTTTTAAAATAAATCATGCGATGTCCTGGAATCTAGTAAAGTCTTTTTGAAGATTAAGCTTGCGGTCCTTAAAATCTATAAATATTTTAAGAAGAGACTTGGATAGGAATTAAGGAAATTTTGGTGTATAGGATTTGAATAAGGCATCCTTGAGAAATCTAGGAAAAGAGATTGCAGTTGACTTTCTAAAGGAAGTCTTTAGCTTATGCTTGAGGACAAGGATTGTTTAAATTTGGGGGTGTGTGATGACGGGAAATTAGAAGTCAAATTTACTCAACAACCAAAATCCCATGGATGCGGTATGCGATGCATATTCTTAAGATATGCGTTGATAGTCATGCGTCGATGGTCATGCGTTGGAATGAATACGCGCCAACAAATGTATGCGATGACCATGCGTCCTGTCACAAGTTTTCTTGCATTCACACCAAGTATAACATGAACGCAAGTTTCTCGTGTAATCCAAGGTCGAACACAGGGACTTGTAGCAGAATGAATGCGGTGATGTGCATGTGGCGGTTAAATAAAAGAATGTTGGAGGGGTTCCTACGTTAATCCTACTCCTATCTAACAGACAAAGCAATGAGAATATGCATGAGAGGTAGAGATACGACAACACTTGACATGAAATAAATGAATGGAAAAATAGACAAAATGCGGAGATGTTTTCATTGCAACCCTTAAGAGTGACCGCAAAGGCAACCTTAGTCAACGCAAGCCATGCGATCATGCAACACACATACTATGTAAACCACCTCTCGGTGCGAATGCTACGGCTTCTAATGCTAGAACGCATGCGACATATATGATAAGTCTATAGGACCTACACATAAGCCTCTATTCTCATTTATGCGATGACAAAGTGACACACACACAAATAAGGCGACCACATAATATTATACCTATTCCTAGGGTGCATGCGATGCAGTGTTGACAAACAGAGCTTATCTCTAAGTCCCTATCTCTTGCTTATGCCGATCTAATCTCGCTCTCTCGAGTCTAGATTCTAACCTAGCTCTCTCAAGTCATTAGGTTCTTTCTTTAGACTCTCTCTCGAGTAGCTCTAAAGGGGTGTTGGGCATAACATAAAACAAGAAAAATGCATGAACTTGGTTGACGCAAGATTATTCCTATCTCTAGTGAACAATGCATACCTTGCTTAATGTGACCAACCACTTACCCTCCCGGGCGGTTGATTGTTGCTGACTTCACTCATAGACAAGCAATGCGTTAGCCTATAGATAGGCGTTGTAGCAGCTTCACACTAAGCAAATAAGATTACTCACACACTCGCACAACACACACCTCTCGGTGGGTTGCTACATGCTTCATATCCCTAATCACATGACTAAGTATGTGATACCCAAGCACTCCCACTAAGTGTTACAATGAAAGTAAAGATGCTAAGCAAAGAAGATGGAGGTGGAGTCGAAGGAACAGAGAAATGCATTGAAAACAAATTGTATTAATTCCTTAATCACAAAATGTCATACAATACAATATAAGAGAAATGCATGCATTGCTACATGCTTCTAGCGGATGTGCGTCAAGGCTGTCGGTGGTGCCATGGATGGGCAGAGGAGCTGACTCTCTCAAGATCTAGCTCCAGTCGAAGGCTCCGGTCGTCACTCGGAATGGATGAAGGAGGTGAATAACTCTCAGCCATCTTCTCATGCAGTTTGTCTGGATCACGGGGAAAATCCCCATCACAAGGATCATCCCCGGATAACTTAAATTTCAGTTCATCAGCTTTTATTTATAGAGTTTGGGTCGCCGACAGCATTAATTGGACTACTCTGAGTTTGACGTTCGGCGCGCTAGTCCTTTCTGAACCTCTGCCACTAACGGTGTGGTAGGTGAAATGTCAACATCATCTTTTGGTTTTTCTCGAGGTAGATGCGTTGATGTGTTCATTCCACCAACCTTGCGTTGATCCCATTAGTATACGTTGTCGCATAGCCAAAATCATTTAATGACCACATTCGCTTAATACCGCAACTCTACACGATGACCGCAATCACTAGGTGAGCGCAACTCCCATGCAATGGATGCATAAGGCTGATTACCACAACATCCATGCGTTGATCGACGCGTTCGGCCTTGCGATGGAGTGTTTCTTCGCATGCAGTCGTCTATACGGTGGTCCAATTTCTGCATTTTCCGTCCATTTCCTGTTTTAGCTACAAAAATAAAGCATTGAATGCATAATAATGCAAAATAACGGGTTAGCTGAGACTCAACATACTGATCGACACAAGCTCATTTTCTCGTGAATTTCTATCATGATTGCCGCATATTCTGCCTAACAACCTTCATAACTCTAAGTAAAAGGGCTAAGATGACATGCATTTCTGCATGTCATTAGTGTGATAACGGGCATAAATGCACGTTGTTATAGTGCTAAGTTATAAAACAATGCAGGTCTGTGTTGATAAAAGTATACAAGATTGCGTATAAAAGCATTAAGTTCACAATATTGCAGTCGCATGCGTCAATCGCATTAAAATAGTTAACTTATGTATTTTTGTGCAGAATATGCGTTGACTTAAGGCAGAAGATGCGATCCAAAGAAATCAACGGCCGAGCGCATCAAAAGATTGCGTTAACGCAAGGTTATGCGGTCATTTGCGCTTGCAAGTATCAACTCAAGAAGGTTGTCGCATAGAGCTGGCGCAACTTGGTGGGCACATCTGGGTGAAAAGCTGTGAATCCCAAATTTCTATTTTCCTTACTTAAGCAAGTGATAAAAGGAATTAACTAAGTGAAAGTTAAATCCTAAGTTAAGGAGAAGGAAATTTCTAAGTGTTAAGTAGATTTTCTTTGAATAAATTAAGTTGAGCTTTAATTGGTAAAATTGTAATGAAATTTGTATAATAAGTATGTTGATGAGAAAGTTAGTGTGGAATGGTGAAGAAAGAATGAGGATTTGAAAAGAAAAATATGGAATTGAGTTGGGAAAGTTGGGGGAAAATAATAAGTAGGTTGAGTTAGTGTGGAATGATATGGAAATTAAGTTTGGAAAATTTGGGGAAATTTCGGCTAAGTATAGAGAAGTTATGTGAAATGCGTTATGGCTGAAGAACCAAGAAAAATATGGAAGTTATATGTAATGCGTGTTGTGCACAAAGCACTAGAAGGAAAGTGACTAGTGGCACAATCGTGTAGAAATTGCATGGCGACAAACAATGTTCGCAATAGCTAAGAGCGAGATCGTTGAGAGTGAGATCAGCGAGATCATTGAGAGCGAGATCATTGAGATCGAGACCAGCGAGATCATTGAGAGCGAGATTTTGAGCGAGAAAGTTGGAGAGAGCGAGATTTTGAGCAAGAAAATGGGAGAGAGCGAGAGTGGAGAAAAGTTGGAGAGAAAGAGAGAGAGCGAGATTGGAGAGAGCAAGACCAGGGAGAAAGCTGGAGAGAGCGAGACCAGCGAGAAAGCTGGAGAGAGCGAGAGTGGAGAGAAAAGTGGAAGAGAAAGCTGAAGAGAGCAAGAGAGAGAGCAAGACCAGCGAGAAAGCTAGAAAGAGCGAGAGTGGAGAGAAACTGGGAGAGAGCGAGATTGGAGAGAAAATGGGAGAGAAAGTTGGAGACAGCAATACTGCCAAGAGTGGAGAGAGTGACACTGCCAAGAGCGGAAAGAGCAAGAGCGCCTATGCGTAAGCCTTGCTTTGTCTGATTCGAACGTCACGCCCACGCCTCGCCTATGCATTGAACGGCCGAGTAAGCTTCTGGGCGATGAATTTGGACACGTTGGGGTGGATTATGCATTTAAAAACCCTAATTTGAATACAAACAAAGCTTGAAGACGTAAGGGAAAATGTCAATTAAAATCTAGGTGTCCGATTAAGAGAAATTCTTAAACCCTAAGAAATTATGTTGGATGCGTTTGGGAAGAACACATTGAACCAAGGTGAAGTCAGCTTACGTTGATAAAGGGAGGATTAAACATTTGGCCATGCAGCCAAGTAGGTGCTGTCAATCCCACAAGAAATTTGAATGCCTATAAATAGGGCGTTGGGATTTCATTTTCAAATCACACAAAAATCATAAATTTCGTAGAGAAAGTAGAGGGCAGTGAGGGTTCAGAGGAATGTGTCAACTTTGGATGAGGAGATCTTCCAATCTACTTGTGCATTTGGAGTGTTCCAAAGCCATCTGAAAGATCTGGAAGCTAGTTTTTAGAGTAGGGCTGCAGCAGGAAAATGCTCAAAGGAACTAGGCTGGAGAAAAATGCAGAAGGTTCAGACTGTCGGATTAATCTGGGCCAGTCTTGAAGATTTTGAGATTCTGGCCAAACCACGAGGAATTAGGAGCTGAAAGTTTAGGGTATGATTTCTAAGATATTTTAGAATAAGTTTCTAGAAAGAAGTATTTCTAAATAAGGTTCGGAACTATGAGTAATCTAAGTTGTAAATTGAATCTGGATTCTACGGGTGAAAAAGGGACCCAAGGAGCTACTAGAGTGAAAAGTTCCTAAGAATTCGAGGTGAGTGGCTAAAATGTTTTTAAACTATTTTGAATACAAACATTTTACAGAAAGCATGTTTGCAAAAATAATTCTCATGCCTACTAGTTTTATAAAGTGGTTTTCAAGTAAGTTTGAATTGTGATTTGAACGCATGCATATTATTAAAAAACTATTTACATATGAATATGTATTGATTTTATCCAGCATGCATTACCATCTTTAAAGCCATGTTGTATATGTGTTATACTATACATGCTTTAAAGAGAAAAGTGTTTATAAATAGTTTTGGTAAAATGCGATACCGAAGTACAAAGAGAAGGCATCCACCCAACTAGATACTGAAGTACAAGAAAAAGCTATCTATTGGTACTGAAGTATGTTTGAGAAGGTACCAAGCCAACGAGATACTGAAGTACGTTGGAGAAGGTATCCTAGTAGCTCAATACTGAAGTACAAGGAGAAGGTATCTGAGCGGTAGTACCTAATGTGGCCACAAGTGAATAAAGTCAGAGATTGAGCAAAAGGGTTCTCTCTGGACTAGTAGTTGGTATTGGGATTATTTTACCAGTTATACAGTACTTTGATTTGAGAAATGATTTTACTATTTTATGTTTAAAACAGCTTTATATAATTTACGCTTGAAAAATATTTATGCTGCAAAAGTTTATATTTCAGATAAAACTATTTTCTGAAATTATGCATGAGAATTTACTATATTTTCTCGGTCACTCACTGGGCGTAATCCTCTGAACACAGCTCAGTATCTGCTCTGCCACTAAAGGACAAAAAGACTTGTAACCGGTTGCTAGGTGGTTACTGTTAATATTGTACACATGTTACTATTGTTTATATAGGGACTAGGGTTTGTGGGTTTTGGGACTTGTAAATCTAATGTTGTAAATACTCTAAACATATTAAGTTTCTAAGTTAATAAATTGTGGGCCTAAAGACGTCCCGTTGCATATGAATTATAATTGGTATCAGAGTTATTCGGCAAGAGTTATTAGGCAGTAAGTGTCAGCCCAAGGGTTGGTAACTATTGCAGTCACGCCTTTCTCTCAGCTAAGAAGGTGGTCTGGGGCGAGGTGTGACAGTTTGGTATCAGAGCATAAGTTTTTTAGACAATTGAGGAATTAGTTTATAACAGCTTGGTATCCAGTATAAGTTTCTGGGAAGGTTAAAGAGTTAGCTGGTACCAGTTTGGTATCAGAACAAAGGTTATCGTAACCTTGGGAAAAGGTTGGGTGTAAAGTCTAAGTTGATACTAGCTTGGTACTAAAGGTTATACGTAAACTTGGGAAAGATTTAAGCTAGCTTAGTACTAAAACATAAGACTTTGGGTGAAAGAGAGAGTTCATGCATTAGATTAAAGTCCCAAAGATAAGTCCCTAACATGTGTACTTAATAACTAGGCAAAGATGCTGAGGAAAAGAGGCAGACCAAGCAAGCAGACTGAGAAGAGGTATGTTGACCCTACCAGTGGAGGTTCTGAAGTTAGACAGGACCCAGATCCGAAGAAGAAAAGAGTTAGAAACTCAGTAGAATAAGAAGCAACTTCTAAAAACGAGTCTAGTACACCAAAAGTAGATGTAGAACCCCAGATGGAGGATCGAGTATTTGATAGAATCACTCAAAGATTAGCGGCGAGTGTAGGATCGATTCGAAACGATCCAGAAAAGAAATTTGTCATCGAGAGACTGAAAGCTTTAGAAGCCACAACGTTCGATGGAGCCACAGATCCAATAGATGCTGAGATCTGGTTGGATTTGATTGAGAAGTGTTTTAAGGTTATGAGGTGCCGTGAGGACCATAAGGTCGAGTTAGCAGCATTCTTGCTGCAAAAAGGGGCTGAGAAGTGGTGGAAACTAATAGAGGCTAGACGAGGTAGTTTAGAAACTATGACTTGGTCTGAGTTTAGACAAGTATTTGAGGATAAATACTACCCTAGTTCTTTTAGAGATGCGAAGGGGATAGGAATTCCTTAGGCTAACTAAGGGAGTGATGACGGTTGCTGAGTATGAGCAAAAATTTACTAAGTTATCTCAGTATGCCCTTCCGATCATCGTGGAAGAGAAGGAGAGGTGTAGGAGATTTGAGAGTGGCCTAAAAAGAAAAATACGTACATCTGTTACCTCTACATCTAATTGGGTGAATTTCACTCAGTTAGTTGAGACCGCTATCCGAGTAGAGCGAAGTGTAGCGAAGGAGGATGAACTTCAACCAGGAGAAGGATAGTTTAGAGTGCCTGGAGAAACAAGAAGAAAAAAATTTAGATCCTCGTTCTCTGGAAAGTCGGGGATAAGAAGTTTTGGGGGGCATGAGCCAACAAAGTTTGAGTCGAAAGAAGTCCAGACCTGTAGCTAAACAAAGTGGTAGATCAGTATCAGGTCGTGCTAGTGAGTCGGTGGCTAGTACGGGGAGGAAACTGCTGTGTGTAAACTGTGGTAAACCTCATACAGGGGTATGCTACGGTAATAGGAATGTGTGTTTCCAGAGCCGATAAGCTGGGCATTTTAGAAGAGATTTTCCTCAGCTAGGTCATGGAGCACAGAATGAGCAAAGAGGAGTTACCCAGACTGTAAACCAACCTAGAACGACTGGAACTAGAGGTGAGGGATCCGGTGTAACTAAGCAGAAAAGGGTAGTTGGACGACCCCAACAGCAAATGCAGCAGCAGTAGGGTAGAATGTACACTATGACACACTAGAAAGCGGAAGAGGCTCCATATGTCATAACTGGTACAATAACTTTATGTAATCAATTCGCTTATGCATTATTTGATCCTGGTGCTACACACTCATTCATATCTAGTATGTGTGCATTACATATAGATAAAATACCTGAACGTATGGATGAGGAATTATTTATCTCTACGCCTGTAGGAGATACTCTAGTGGTACTCTAGTGGTAAAAGACTTTCCCTTGAAGAACCTTTCTTCTCGAAAACCAATTCCTTTCTCCAGTTTCGTCACGAACAGAAAAGTTATCCAAATGAACATCACCACAATAAGAATCTTCTGTATTCTCTTTTGGGATGAGAATCACTAAGGAGTTGTGGGCTATTAAATTTTTGTAAGTGAGGAAGAGATTGAGTAGAAAATTTTGTTTTTTTTTTCAGATAAAAACTTTTTGTTTTTTTGGAATTGGAAAAGCACACCATTCACACCACTACACATGTATTAATAGAGAAAAATAGGGGGAGGGAGTTAGAACTCCCTCCCAAAAACATTTTCAGAATAAGTTAAAAATTATTTCAAAAACCATTTAATATATATTTACATAACTACCTTATCATATAATATATATTAAATTATATGTTATATCAAATATAACACATAACCTATAGTTTAATATTGTATCAAATACAATATAACCTATAGTTTTCATTCTCTCAACAATGTATGATATTTAATATAAATCCTATTTATACTAAACTTAATTATATGAATCCAATCACATAATTAATATTTGAATCAAATTAAAATATTTATTTCCTCTCAAATAATGTATCAAATACATTATAATAATTATATCATATATAATTAAGTAAAAAATTAATTATATCACATATAATTAATTCCATCGATTAATTTAAAATTGATTCTCCTTAAATTTCTGTTGAGCTATAGAGGGGACCTTATGAACCTATAGATTGAAGCTTCAATGGCACTTGAATAATTAATTAAACTTCTTTTGATTCAATTATTCGACATCCATTAATAGTCGGGCACTCTACTAAAGACCAACAGCTGCACCCTTCGCACTACAAATATATTTATGTGTCCATTGGATATAACTAATCAATAGCACGATGACCCTTCACAAATTGCTCGTAAGTACAGTTGGGCCAAAATTGCCATTTTGCCCCTATAGTTACATCTAACTCCTTAAGTACCACTGATCCCTCTAATGAACAATAAGACATAATCCAACTATGACTAAACCCCTCTCGAGCCAGGAGAGGGTGTGATGCCACATTGTTCAATCCTCGGAATTAGCCCTTAAGGGAACAATTTATCTACTTTCCCCAACATTAGGGAATAAGTGAATTCCGTCTTGTGTAGCTATGTTCCCAGCTCCCCAATCAGAAGAATCCCTAAAATGGTAGACTTATTGAGTCGGCGATTTGACCACTCTCACCCATGGAAATCAAAGGACCACCTTCATAGGCAAGAATTCACAACTCACTCAAGATTCATGTCATGTTACTTATGGTCATCCTGGAGAAATGTAAGTCTCTATTATGAACGGTGTTATATAATGAGACAAGTCATTGCGTGGTCAGGACTTATACAAACTCCTTTGTATAGAAAGCTCCCGCTCACATGTCTCCACATGAATAATTAGGATCAAATCATTTGTAGCACTTTATAACAATTGTAATATCTACAAAGTGGGTCATATTCATAGTGTCACCAGGATAAGGTTTCCAGCCTTATCCATCTACTACATACCATTTGGGTTATCACTTAAACATGATCCACCTACATGTCTCTACATACATGTTTAAGCTACAGATGATAACCTTGGATGTTAGTTTATTGGTTTATGGGTTTAATGTGAAGGAACTCTTAACAAAGAGAACCGTTGAGCAGAAGTAGATCGTTCCAAACCCATTGTGAAAGAACAACACATTTATAATCAAACAAGAATAGTTATGAATCATTGAGTAAATTACAGCATGCTATTAAGTTAAATACAAAGGAATCGAGTGGCATACCTTTGAAGAACTATTCTTCGAGTATTCCCTCGATCAACACTAGTCAAGCATCCAAGCAAACTCGATCAAGTGCGCAAATGCAACGAACAACCAATGAATACCATGAACTGTCAGATCCTCAAACGCAATTGAGTAAAACTCGATCCTCAACCCTCAAGAGGCTACCTTGGTATTCTCAGTGTGAGAATCGAGGAGGTGTGGGCCTTGTGTGGATTTGGTAGAGGGAAGAAGGAACTAAACGAACGTTTACATGATCGAGTAAGTGGGAGAATGAAAAAGACTTGGATACTGGATCCTTGAGTAGCGATGAGCTATCGTCTAGCAAACTTGATGCCTCGATACTTGATCGTTCACTCTCTCAAAGGCTATCGTATAGCTATTTTCTTTACACAAATGGAATGCATTCAATAATTAAAAAATGAAAACATTTTCATTTTTATCCATCAGTTTTCAAAATTGATTAAAAAACTTCCCACTCAAATGGTTAAAGGAGGAGAAAATAACCACCAAGAATTATTTTATAATTGTTGTATTATAAATAAATACAATAACTAATTTATCATATTATATTTATAACCTATAGTTTTAATATCACATAGTATGTAATATTTAAACCATAGTTTTTTTTCTCCTTTATGACATTTAATATAAATCATATTTATATTAATTCCTCCAATCAAAAAATGTATCAAATACATCAAATACATCAAATCAATTATATCATAAATAATTGAACTAACTAAACTCTTTAATCACAATATCCACCATCAGTTAATTGTCGGGCATTCCATAAAGATCGACAGTTGCACTCTTCGTACTATAGATATAATTCTGTGTCCATTGGATATAACCGTTCAACAGTACAATGACCCTTCACAAGTCGCTCGTAAGTACAGCTAGGCCAATTTACCATTTTGCCCCTGTAGTTACATCTAACTCCTTAAGTATAGCTGATTCCTCTAATAAACAATACATCATAATCTTACTATGAGTAAACACTTCTCAGGCCAAGAGAAGGTGTGGCACCACATTGTCCAAGCCTCGGAATCAGCCCTTAAAGGAGCAATTTATCTATTTACCCCTGCTTCGAGGAAGGAGTGACTTCCGTCTTGTGTAGCTGAGTTCCCAGCTCCCCAATCAGACAAATCCCCAAAGTGGTAGGTTTGAGTCGATGATCTGGCCACTCGCACCCATGCAAATCAAAGGATCACCCTTATAGACAGGAGTTCACAACTCACTCAGGACTAAGGTCATCTTACCTATGGTCATCCTAGTGAAATGAAAGCCTCCGTCTTGTCATGAACGGCGTAATTGTAAAGCGTATTTTTAGCATGATGCAAGTCCATGCCATAAGCATGATGACATAGATTTTATGTGATGATATGTGATACTACTTCTAGATATGCGTTATTAATGAATGTTTTTGTACTATGCTATGAGTTGTCACAAGCTTCCTTGCGTTGAAACCAAGTATAATTTCACCGTAAGTTTCTCGGTGTGATCCGAGGTCGAACACAAGGACTATTTAAGGTTATTGCATTATGTTTGTGATATATGCGACCAGAGGTTTTTCCATTTATAAAAGAATTTGTGTACAAGTAATTAGACATGCGATAAAGTAAAGTAAAGCAGTAAAAATGCAATAATAACATAAATTGCGTTAAAGTAAATCTAAGCTAAGATGATACAAGATATAGGTTTCATGATACAAGATACTGAGGTCAAGGCTGGCTGTGAAGATTATACAAAGATCGTGTAATGCAGTGACAAGTCTTATGTATGAAGCAGAAACAAAGAAGATAATTAATACAAACATCGTAAGTTCCTTAATTGCGTTCAAGATATAAGTACGGTTCCGCTTTTCCCTTGGCGTACACCTTTCGATGATCGACTGCATTCCCACATCTCTGTGGTGAAACAGGGACAAACGTAATGAATGCAAGGTTGCTTCCATCTCGAGAAGTACTACTTGTTTTAGTTAACGCATTCTTCTAACCTTCTCTCGATAGATCAGAATGACATCTTCACTTTTGCTCTCACAGATGATGATTCCGTCTAGCATGCCTTAGCTAAACGCATTTATCTCTTTAGCATAAAATAAGTTACTCGTTTAGTTCATATTAATTACCAAGGTATTAAAAAACCTTCATGAAGAAATTGATTAATGGAGGAGTGGAAATAGATAGAAAAGTGGAAATGAAAATGGTCGAGACATTCAATAACACTATTTAACGTCTGATACATGATTTATGAATGCAGAGATTAAGAGAATGAAATACAATTGATGAAATAGAGTTAGAAAAAAATACAAATAAACGCCAACGTCTTAGCGCCGATTTGGATGGAGATTTGTATGCCAGCGTGGATGGATCGTGTAGAAGGATCAGCTTCCCTCTTAGGCTTGCTCAACCGATAGCAAGGATCTAAGCACAAAGCTACACAGCGGGGATCTGGCAGAATCGCACTAAGACTCACCTTTTGGCCTTGTCTCTTCTCTTCCCGGATTTCTTCCAATCAGTACTCAATTCAGCCTCTCTCTCAATGATCTAGCATCAATTAGCCCTCGTATCAAGTATATCTTCTCTGAATTCTATAGAGGTATTTATAGGTGAAAAGCTTTGACTCTTGGCTTGTGGACCCCACTTCTTGTTATGAAAATTCCAAAGATGGAGGAATAAATATTCCTTCTGTTGTGCAATCAGACCGTCAAATCTACACAACGATTAGTTGTACACTGTCACA